>NW_018020799.1:251546-276625 GCF_002006095.1 Pseudomyrmex gracilis | reverse complement strand
GTTCGTTAATTACCTGAAATCGTTAGTGGCTTCACGCAAATTGCATGGGTTGGTCATCGTCATATGAGAACGCGAATAGATTTGAGTTTCCATATTACAGCCTATAATCATTTGCCGCGATATCTTTTAATGAAAATCAGGGTGTGTTGAGATTATGAAGTGAATTAATTAGTACATTAATTTATTCAAATTTATTCTTGATTTTCAAATGTGTATCACATTGATAAAAAGAGATCGTGATTAATTTTAGAACTTAACAGAGAGAACAACGAAGAGAACAATACGTCGTGATAAAGTCGTTTGCCACGTGTTAAAAATAAGAGTAAACGAATATGTGTATATCCATAAAAATGCTGACGCGACGTGTTTCCACGTGTTCTTTTTTTTCCCTTCTCACAAAATCTGTCTCGTTATTTTCAATTTTCGAACAAGTCGAACATAATTTGTAGGAGGAATTTATCGAGCGGAACAGAATCTCGAACGGAAAATGGACGCGTAAGAACGTTGAGAAATTTGCAACGCGAAATATACAACTCCGCATCCGGGCGTACAAACGACCATCATCAACGAAGAATTTGCATACGCTAATTCAATCATGACGACTGACAAAAAAATCGAAGTAAGACAACAATTTGTGAAAGTACCGGGTCCGGATTTCGAGCCGTCGGAGCGATGGCGAATTATGAGGAACATCCTGGTGATCGGCTGCGCCTTCATGGTGCTCTTCACCGCCTTCATGGGAGCCGCGAATCTACAGAGCTCAATCAATGCGGATCAGTCGCTCGGCACATTTACCTTATCGGCGATTTACGGCAGTCTGCTCTTCAGCAATATTTTTCTACCCGCTCTGGTTATAAGGTAAGATTCTCGAGCAATCTTGTGTTCGCACACATCGTTGCCGTCTGTATCGTTTTGTGATGATTTTAAATAATGATTTCAATACGTCACAAAAGCCGACTCGGTTGTGAATTGACGCGATAGCGCAGCGCTCGTNAATACTTCCGGTGACTGCCATGATTGGCAAATATTTATACAGTGATAAAAATATTTTGCGTTTTTTTTTTGGCCGTCAATGGAGAACTATCGTCAGATTTGATTGCCGCTGTTTGTTCATGCGGTAAAAATAAATATAGTATTTTTCGGAGAGGCATTGTCTGTTGGAGGCGAGCCTTGGACACGCAATCGCGCGTTGAAGAAGCGCTCGTTGTTGTTTTTTCCCTTTACACACGTGTGTGGAATATCGACGGAATGCGCACGGGCGACGTACACCGATCTCGTGCACAGTTTCACGGCAGTAAACTTTATTACGCGTTGTCGTTTTCACCTTGGCCCGGAATTATGTCGCACGGAATCCCCGCGGATTTTCATCCGGATGATCGAGAGTGAAATAAACGTGTCTGGGCGCTTGTGCGCGTGCGAAGATTCAAGATGACAATTTTCTAATCAACGCGATTTCTAAAATAAAGAAAAACTTGTTGAGATTCGAGATTTAAATTTTACATTAATTTCACATTAATATTACGGTAAACACTGAACTCACACATGTACCTCTATAATATATTTCGTTCTATCCGAAAAAAAACATGTTAATTATCACTGGCTTGAATTTGAAATCAACTTAATCAAGAGACAAAAAAAACTACTCTCTGATTCTCGATTGTGTGATCTTCTGTTTCAGCTACTTAGGCTGCAAGTGGACAATGTCTGTCGCTATATTCGCTTACATGCCTTTCATAGCGTCCCAGTTTTATCCAAAATTTTACACGATGATTCCCGCCGGTTTATTGGTCGGATTGGGCGGAGGGCCGCTTTGGTGCGCGAAGTGCACTTACTTAACCGTAATAGCGGAAGCCTATTCGACCGTCTCGGACATAGCCACGGATGTTCTTGTCACGAGATTCTTCGGTCTCTTCTTCATGTTCTATCAAATGGCACAGGTGTGGGGGAATCTTATATCTTCAGCAGGTGGGTCGTTAGCGCGGAATATATGTATGCAACTTGCGGACAAGCGTCATATATGCGACAAAGACGATCGAGTTTATGTTTCAGAGATTAAAACATGTCGTGACAAACATGTGTGTAAACTATTTGCATATTACTTGCGCTTGTCTTCGACATGAGTTAACAGTTTGCTTGCTAATGTTATACTTTCAGTAACGTTGTGTGTTACGGACCACAAGTGACACAAGGAATGAATCGATAATCGCGGCATCTCGTTGCGTATGTAAAATAGAGACGTGTCGTTCGTTCCCGCATGAATATTAAAACGGATCGAGATATCATCTCATTAATTCAAAATATTGTTATATGCAATTTTATTATTTCAAATTGTTTTTCAACATTAGAGAGAGAGAGAGAGAGAGAGAGAAGCGCGTTTTTAAGAGTTTGTACCTGCTCCACCTGCTTCGATGTAAACACGTTTCATTTCTGACAACAGATAGTAAACAAACGCGGGATTGCAAAAACACGAGGTGCAGTGATGCGCCAACTTTTATGCAATCGCTTTTTATACGGCGGAAGCGCGTATATAAATGCATCACCGACGAAGTAATAAAACGCGAACTCCGATGAAAACAAAATTAAGTTGTCGACAATCATATACAGGATTATACAACGGATATTGACTATCGACGACAGATCGGGCATTCTAATGTTGATTATTTTTCTTATGTTGAAACACGTTTGCGCCCGAGCATACGGAAAGATTATCGATATAATAATTGGGATAATACATTTTTATTGTGTATCGTAACAACTTGTCTCTGCAAGAATAATTTTTCATTATTATTAGTTCGTAATATCGTAATTATCTTAGTATAGCAATGTCAATTACGATGCAGTTTTTTTTTTTACACTGTTTTAATTTGCATGACGTGTGTGTGTTTTTTTTTATCTCTAATTACAGTTCTCTCGTATGGAATCGATACAATCGCCACGAACGCGACTCTGAATAGCAGCATCGTAGCGGAAACTTGCGGTTCAAATTTCTGCGGAGTATCTAACGTGGAAGACGAAAATCCTAATCTACAACCACCTCCGGTAGAACGGATACACTTGATTTCCGGAATTTATTTAGGTTGCATGATAGTGGCCTGTTTAATAATCTCGTTCTGCGTCGATCCCGCAACCAGGTGCAATTTCTTATTTTTTTTGGAATAATTAAAGTTTTTTTCTCTAAGAATGTAAGTATTTATACAAAAAAAACATTCTTTTTTTATAGCGAAAAAAAGATACTAAAAATTTTCTGGTGTATAAAAACCCTCACACATAGTTGCATAGAACGTGTCTCTTTAATGTGAAATTTCTTATTTCGCAGATACGACAAAAACCGAGCGCGCTCGGTGAAAGGATCGTCCGGATTCAAGCTACTGGCCGTGACATTAAAATTGTTGAAAGAGAAGAGCCAACTTTTAATACTCCCAATAACGTTGTTCATCGGAGCTGAGCAAGCCTTTCTATTCGCCGATTATAACGCTGTTAGTATGCCGCATTGACTCGCGAGTATAAAGAAAAATTTTTAACATGAACACTTTGCTGTTTATTTTTATTAAAAGTAGAAAAAGAATTTTTTTTTAAAGAGAGAAATGTAGTAATATATATTTTAAATATTTTTATTTACAGTCATTTGTTTCCTGTGCCTGGGGCATTAGTAATATCGGATACGTAATGATATGTTTCGGCGTAACGAACGCGATAGCTGCTCCGATTACTGGAGCGATTGTAAAATTGACCGGGAGAGTACCGGTGATGATTTTTGCGTTTTGTTTGCACATGGCTCTTCTAATCTTCATGTTACAATGGAGACCGACGCCGGAACAGGGCATCGTCTTTTTTCTGATCTCGGGTATTTGGGGTATGTGCGACTCGATCTGGCTGGTTCAGATCAATGGTAAGTACGACCGAATAAATTTGCAATTAGTTATAAGAACGTTTTAGACAGATTGTCTATTATTGATAAATAATCACGAAGTACACGATAACAATTGCAAAACTTTTATCGTGTGATAATAACCAGATTTTCTAGTTTATTTGTCGTGTGTATAAATATCATACCGACGAACGAGTATCTTCACCGAACGATACTGTACCGACCGGCAATATCAATGTTAACGCATTTATATTGTTTCTAAAAGATTTTCGAAAGAAATAATTTTTTGAGAATTAATTTGTTTGCATCAATGTATTCAAGACTTAGTAAAATTTGGCAACGAGTAATTATTTTTTAATAATTATGTCATTTTTAGCATTAAGTGGTATTTTATTTCCTGGTCAAGAAGAGGCAGCCTTTTCCAACTTCCGCTTATGGGAGTCTACTGGTTCCGTGATAACGTACGTGTACAGTCCGTATCTTTGTACCAATAAAAAATTGTACATTTTAATCGGAGTACTGTGCGTTGGAATGATCGGTTACATTATTATCGAGTGGTCAGGTAGAACGAACAAAGCGAAAATTGCTAACGAAAAGTCCGAATTCGAGTTAGTAAATAAAAGGAAGTCAATCGATCAATCGTGAAAGTAATGCGGATATTGTTTTGCTCGATTAATGAAATTGTAGAAAATCTTGTTTTTAAACCTTTTAGTTAGTAATAATTTGTTCTGGACATTATTGGATATATTACTGATTGTGCCAAAATAGAAATTGCAGGAAAGATATATAAAAATATATATATTTGATAAAATTTGTAAAACGTAATTCTAGTTATAAGTTATAGAAATAATTTTTTATATAGACAGAATGCAGTCTATAATAGATGTAGAGAAAAAAAGAATGTGGTTTTGACAATATGAAATAAAATCATCAAAAGAGGAAGAAATTATTTGTTTGTGATTTATAAACAATCTTTTGCGCGTAGAACAATAGGTACGACTTTTTGTTATTTGTACCACAATATATGTTTTTATTTTATTTTTGTGGACACCTACTAAATTTTACACAGGTATTCGCTTAACAGCTAAGATTCTTCACCTTCATTTTAAATACGTAATTTAATGTTACATCGTGTGCCTAAGTGCTAACATTCAAGCTAGAGCTACGGCTGCTTAATTTAATTGTATATTTATGTGCTTAATTGCCGACTGTGTTGTTTATTTTTCGTTGCCAAGATCAATTGATTCCCTCCTTCTCCTTCCCTCCTCCCCCGCCTTTTCAAGACAGCTTACCGAGTTGCTCGATTTTTCTCCACAGTGTGTCGACCGATGTGCGCTGTGCTCTCCGCGACACAGTTGCAATGTCGAATCAATTGATCGGCGAGTCGTATTTTAGCGTCGTTTAAATTGCTGATTGTATCGTGATTATTAGCTTAACTTTGCGTTCATCGTATTTACAATTCAAGTTCTGCAGTTCAGTTATATACTTTATAAAACGTAGTAGGAACTTTGGTTTCGCTGGACAATGTTTCAGAAGCAGTTTCCTCTCACTGATTCGTGACTCTGTTTTTTTTGAACTCGATACAGCTTTGCTCGATACTTTATTTTTTATTTTTATTTTGTTTTTGTTTGCTAATTCAAGGTCATGATGTGCAACTACTCGTTTTTGGTTTGTTCGGTCTATCTTTAATTCACGAAAAATCACACCGGATAAGAGAAAGTGTATAATTTAAACTGGAAACTGCTATAAAACATTCGCCCGTGGATCTATCTTCCTTAGAAGTATGACACTCACGAATACAATTCACATTTTTGTTGTAATACTCATGTTTATATTTTTTTTTTCAGAAGGATCTATTTTGAATATTTCAGTTTTACGAAGAAAATACACATGATTCGTAAACCGTTTCCACGTTTTTTTTTTTTTTTTAATTTTATCACCACCGTACGTCTCTCTCGACGCTCTGTGCTCTTTTTTCTCTCTCTTTCTCTCGTTCTCTTTCACTCTCTCTCTTTCTCTCGCTCTCTTTCTCTCTCTCGCTTTCGTATAACAAAATTTAATAACCGGAATATTTCTGTACAAACAGTTCTTTTTTTCTCTTTTATCAAAAAGCATAACATACACGTTTCCCCAACCCTTTAATAGAAATTTTGAATTTTGAATTTTAGTCCGTGGACTATATAACTTTTTTTTTTTTTTCGACCCCCAGTCACGTCTTTCACCCTCTCGTTTACTCGTATAATACAACGTTTTAGGAACAGATCACTTTGCTCTCGTGTCTCAGGCTTAAAAGTAAAACCTTAAAATACTTTTTTTTACTTTTAGAAATTTATTATTCTTTAACCATGTAAATTTTTTTTTCTTTGCATGAATTTCAGCTATATTATAGCTAAGATAATAAAAGTTAATTGTAATATTACAATATCTAGGTATTATTATATATCGTAATTATGTACAGGCTACCTTTGCGCCCCTAGCTACGCGTCAAGTTAGAGATTTCACAATATTATCGTAGTGAATAGTCCATTATAAAGAGGATGAAGTACATTTCTTTTTTTTTTATGCACAATCTTACCCATTAAATGTACTCTCTTGTTTGCTAAATATTAAGAAAACCGTACTTTAAGGGCTTTGTTTAAATATTCTCGTATGCGGGAGAAACGACTGAGGGGTGTCGATCGTTTCTTATGAAATAATCGTGTCAATATAAATGCATTTGTGTTATAATATAGATTAATAACGTATACAAATCAATTGTTTAAGTGATGTGTCATTTTGTATGGCCGTGTTTGTATATCGTACTTATTACGATTATTATTACGATTCTGTGTTTTTGTTTTTTTTTTTTTTGTTTTTTTTTTCTTGATAAAAGGGACACAATAATGTACATAAATAATTCTTCGATTTCGAAATCACGCATCCGGTGCGTTTTTCGCGGAATATACACGTCAATAGGCTTTATATACTCGATAACCATTTTTCATTATTTTGCGTGTGTACCGTACAAAATTAAACTAGAAATTGAACGACATTGAGAAGCGTGTTTCGCAATCGAAGAATTGGACGTTCGTCGAATATCCCGCAGATCGAAACTGAGCTCTGGTAAGATCGAAGTTATTTTTTCGTCCGAGCTTTCATCGTTATTCAGCGAGTAAGCGGATCGCAATATATTTATAGGAACGAAGGATGCGTGCTCGTTTTTTTATCTTTTTTTTTTTAACACGTATACATTTTATATGGCAGAGATTATTACGGACTAGTTTTGCGGAAACTCGAATTATCTCATCTGTCCCTAAACCATCTCATCTCTCTTTCTCTCTCTCTCTCTCTCTCTCTCTCTCTCTCTCTCTTTTTCTCTCTCTTTTCCTACAAGGGATTATTAAATACAACTTCGGGAGCGTCGGTAGTGTGTGTGACGTGTGATACATAATTGTTTATAATATACTTTCAAAGAGACGTTATTGCGTTATTTAGTCGCTAAAGGAATTTCATTGATTTCTAAATACACGTGTAATTTACAGATCCTTCGCGCGCCAAGAGCTTCTTCTCTATTTTTTTTCCTTTCTTCCTTTCTCCACCGAGAAACCATGATAGAAATATCATCGCGCTCGTTCTAACTGTATACATATTTATGTATATATATATATATATGTAAGGGATGATATATTCAATAGAGACAATGTGATTTTGTATTTCTTACTTAAGCAATAACATTTTTTTTTTATTTATTTTACGCAACTCAACGAGCGACAATATTATTTCGAAACCGCGTGTATTTTTCGGGTCATGGTCGTGTTCTTGCTGCGCGCGAAAGATTGCTCATCCTCCTTTCGATTTTGACTCGCGTCGTAGATTGCGTAGCAGTTCGAACAGATCACTTACTTACGCGTGATAGTTTTTTCGTTTCGTTTTAAACAATTTTGTTTGTCCAAAGGTAGCTAAATTTTTATGTGTGTGTATATGTGTGTGCGCGATACGATTTACAACATCGTTCTGCTCGGCGATGTTTCGGCGGAGATTTGTGTTCCGAGACAAACGTACGCGTCTCGACGAGTGTCACAATCAAGCAACTGTAATTATTTATATAGAGAACCCTCTCTCTGGAAATCTCGTTTTTCTCTGATCTCGTTGCCCGCGATGATAAACGGCTCACGTACACACATAGGTCGAGGCATTTACGTCCGTCGGTCGGGGTCGATGCTTTACCAATCGCCGATAAACTCGTTCGCCCGAAACTCGAAACTGGATCCAGGTAGTCGGTGTGTTCTCCAGTGAATATAGATTTATGAAAATTGGAAGCGCGCGACGGATTGGTACCAAATGAGAGACAAACGATTTTAGATTATCAGTTCTCGATATTCGACTCGTGTATACATCACATATTCGTAGATTAAAGCTATTTACATACAAATGTCGTATACACCTGCGATCACAATATATTCGAAGAACCTCGCTTCGATCTGGAACGATGTTTCCGTGCGGCATCAAAGTCCGGAATGATTAAACTTCATTTTCGTTCTCTCTTCCGGTTTTTTTTTTTTTTTTTTTTTCGGTTTTTTTTTTTTTTTTTTTTTTTTTTTAACACGGAAATGTCGTTCTCGCACGATTCTGTTTATTTATACTANGATCTGGAACGATGTTTCCGTGCGGCATCAAAGTCCGGAATGATTAAACTTCATTTTCGTTCTCTCTTCCGGTTTTTTTTTTTTTTTTTTTTTTTTAACACGGAAATGTCGTTCTCGCACGATTCTGTTTATTTATACTAGAGAAGAAGCGCGATTTGGAGGAGAAGAACGTCACGAATCGTCTTTCTCATCGCTCGTAGCTTGAAGCTGTTCTCATATGTTGCTCGGCTGTTGATCGGTAGAGGATGTGCTCCTTCCCTATACAACCCCCTTCGACATCATCCTTACCGTGTTCTTCAGAGCCTGTCTTTTGTTGCAGAACCAGATTCTTATCACTTCTCTGTCATATCCCAGTCGATGCGCTAAAGTTGTGATTTCGTTACCTGCAAAGATTCAATGATTTCTCAAATGCAATTGAAATTACACGACGACGAGATTTGCAAACAGTAGAAAATCTTAACGGTAAAAACTAATAATAGATAAACGTGAGAGAGAGAGAGAAAGGGAGAAAGAGCTAGTACCGGTAGGATGAGTATTCCTGTCGAAGTGTGCGTTCAGCAATTCCAGAGCCTGCGGCGTGAAGGAGGTTCTTCGTTTTCGCTTCTTGCTCGGCTCGACCCCGATGAAGTCCGTCAAATGATTAACGCCGCTCTTGTACCTGGAATCAGATGCACTACTCTTGCTCAAATTCGGAAGATCATGTATCATCGATGCTTATTATGTTAACGTCAACGCGCGAGTTTTTTTTTTTTTTACCACACACACGCATCTTGTATGCATGTACATACACGCGAAATTTTCGTTCGCTCGCGGATACAACCGCGAAACAGGATACGCGCGCTTAAAGATCCGAGCAGAGTTCAATTGTGCGTGTTTTTTTGTTTTTTTCGATTATATATCCGCAAAAGAGGATTTATATACCAAGTTCGACATTCTTCTCTGCGGTTTGTAAAATATTGTTACGAATTGAATATGTGAAAAAAAAAAAAATAAAAAAATAAAATACTGTTTATTGTTTGTTGTTTTGCACGCTCGTAATTACGTTAGCGCGAAACAGGATACTGATTAAAAAAGGAAATCGCTGACGTCGCGCAATATTCGCGCTCGGACACGTTCAGGCGCAAATATCCCGTCCGCTATTGAATTTTTTTTTTTTTCCCGGATACACACTCCGTTGATTCACGAGTCAAACTTGCTTCGTGTTAGCGCGAAACAGAGAGCTCGTCGTGGCAGCGACGGCGCGACATCGTCGTCGACTCAAATAAAATTAGCGATCGCACGTATACATTGTCGCAAACTTTTGCCTCGCTCGTTATTTAATGAACGCATTACGGATTTCGGCCAATATTTATTATGTTAACTATTTAGCTTGCAAGCACGTTTCGATTTGATCAAATTTTCGTAAGTACCTATTTATTTTTACTACTCGTATTGTTATTATAATTAAATGGTTTGATTGAAAATTTTGAGTAAGAGACGATGCGGGGTTGATCATCGAGTGATGAAATTTAATGTGACTAATTAAACTGATGCATGTGCAATGCGTTTGCAATAATAATGATCGACGTTATTATTGAATTACATTTTGCTCATACTCATTCCGTCGTCGCTCCGGCATTCCTCGGTCTTGCTTTACTTTTGCCTCGAACAAACGAGTCACCGCAAGAAGAGAAACCGAAACTCGAGAGTGCGCGAACTTTTTCGGCACCGCGCGACACTATTCGACATAACTTCATTCGACGGATCGTATTATCGGGCGCCGCACGGTATATATACGGGCGCGACAAACGGGAAAAACTCGCGGCCGCGACGAATATAAACAGGAGAACTTCCACCGGGACTCCCGAGTGAGCGATGAGAAGCGGTTCGGGGAAAACGGTTGAAGCGGGGAAGCTCGATGGTGGATACGGTCATAGGTAGGTGTATACGGTCGTGCGGTGCCGGGTTCAAAATTTATGTTTTTAATTTAACTCCGAATGACCAACTGTCGGGTCGAAAAAAGTACACGGCGGGCCATTAGCATCGCGCGGTAATATTTCGTCGAATTCGCGAAAACAATATGCTAATGGAGAAGTCGGTGAGAGAGCGCGCGCGAGAAGAACCGTCGGTGCTGCGACGCGGTTCGACGGGGTTGGGATGCCACGTCGTTGGTATGCGCGTCGTTGGTGAACTGAACGAGGGTGTTGCGAGGGGGGAGGAAAACGCGCCGAGCGTAAGAAGAGGACGACGAAGAAAGAAGTGAAACGAACGTGAGTTAATACGTGAGGGAAGAAGGAGAAAGAAAGAGAGAGTGTGTGAGAGAGGATGGGATGTGAAGCTGCGTGCGAACTCGTACGTAGGTGTATATACACAACGTAGTTGCGTATAGGTAAACGGGGAGAGAGAGTTCGTACGAACGAACGAGATGAAGAAGAAAGACGGGAGCGCGGAAGGAAGGTTGGATGCCGTTGAGAGAGCGCGGAGAAGGAATGACAGAGAGAACGTTGGGCCGCCGCTCGGGCGGGAGCGAGATGACGACGCGGGTAGGACGAGAGAAGAGGCGGGCAGGGAGAGGGGGTACATCAGAAACCTGATTTTAATTAGTCCACAGTTTAATTACTCGGCAGATAAATCGTGCACGTGCACCGCATAAACTAGCCGCTTTCATTTTTCCCGGACGCGGCCGGCACACAGTCGACGCTTAGTTCTACGCCGCGCGAATGCAGGATGGGTCATTGTATGTTGCGCCACGGCTTCCCTCTCGTGAAAAGAGGAACGACCGTGCCGCCCGTCGTCGCTTCCGTCATCGAATGATTCGGTTGCGCATCCAATGGCGCTGTCTGCCGCCAAACCCTCTTCTTGCCTCGCGCGGGTGTTTTGTTTTCTTCGCGCTTCGAAGCGCGCAGCGATTTATCGTCGTTAGAGTTCGCAAAACGATCGCACACCGTCTTTTGTGCGCGACCACACGCGCACCAGTCTTTTGAATGTTTCTTTTTTTTATTATTAATTCGTAGTATTGCGTACGAGAGAGATATATATATATATATTTCGCGATAACGTGAGAGACGCGCGCGAGCTCTTGATGTGTGTGTTTCTTGTTTGGCGCGACGGCCTAATTCCGAATTGTATTAGTCACGTATAAGAATCGCATTTCGGTGTTATCGCGCGACGTGAATTACGCGACTGTAATATTTAGCCTCTTTCGCAGCGCAACACGAGAATGTACTCTAATTAAGCAATAATGGCACAGATAGAAATCGGGTAACACACAATAACGTAATAATAGTATACTACCTAACACCCGGTGTGTGTAGTAAGTTTAATCTAACTTAATTTCAGAAAAATTACACGCCGTAAAAAAAAACCGGGAGGTAAGAGGAGAGGAGGGGGGTGGGGGGAGGAGCGAGGAAAACGCGTCGGTGGTCTGATTGCACGATGTCAAAACCGTATCGCGCGCGGAGCGTTTTAATTGTAGCGCGGCCGTATAGATTCCTGATTAGCTCGCGGCGTAAAGTTCATTAGATCTTATCGGCTCGTAAAATTTACACCTAGTGGATACACGGCCGCACTCGGGTACAGCCCGAGATTCTTAGAGAGAGGATCGATAGGATCCCCTATAACGCGCGACACACACGGAGCGGCGCGGCCACGAACGGGCGCGATTGCCGCCGCGAGCGCGCGCGCGCACGCGGTAACGGTTTCTCCCATTCTAATTAACATTCCGCGTATTTATTAGACGCGGATCCGCAATTAATCAGGTGGATTCAATTAGCGAATTACCAATTAACACGCACGCGTTCGCACGCTCTCGAAGCCCAGACGCGCAGACGCGCGATGGTCCCCCACATTCGCTTGGACGATTGTGAAATAATCAGAAGTGCATGTTAGAAGCCTACTCGTAACCGAGAGACCGTAATTGAGAAATTCTAGTTTCGTAAATTAATTAACAGCGCGTGTTTATATATATATATATGTGCGCGCGCGGCAGCGTGTCCGAGAAAATATTTGCGCGTTTTCGTTTTGACTTTCTTCTTTCTATATCGAGATCTCTAATTTGATCTTCTTGTACGGTAAATGTTTTTTTTTTTTTTTTTTGTTTGTTTCCAAATATCGTAAGGAGTAATACTCACCTCTCTTCGGCCTCCTTCATCCACCTCTCGAGCACGGGTTTAATTTTCTGCGCGCTTTTCGGCGTAATGTCCAGCTTTTCGAATCTAAAGCCAAGAACAAGGCTTGATCCATTTTTTTTTCTATCGTCATATGTTTTTTTTTTAAGAAAATTGATAAAAGACAACGGGAAGAAATGGACGTGTGTGACGAAAGAAGAGACAAGGACGCACAAAACACGAAGATAATTTGCAATTTATATTTATTATTACGAGACACGCGAATGGAGAAATCTTTCTTCTCCTCCGAGAATCGCGAAGATCTTTCCCGAGCGTTTATTTGCCGTCCTTATACGTCTTTGTCCCACTAAAGGAGCACTAAAAGGCATGCATTGATTCAATAACAGGACATTGACAATGCGTACATGCTTTAAGGTTTTTTTTTTTTTTTTTTTGGTGATGCCGTGTTTTTGGTGATGATGTTGCCAACGCGCTACGGAGAGAGAAACCGCTTCTCGCGTGAGACGAGCGAGGTGAAACCAAGTCTCTCTCTCGGCGATCGTGAAGCGATCGCGGAGCTTGGACAAATGTGAAAATTCCTCCCGGTTTTGGCTTCTGCCTTCTTTTTTTTTTTTTTTTTTTTTTTTTTTTTTTTTTATTCTTAGCGCGTTGGCGACATCACGCCCAAGTTTGCCAATGCCCTGGCTCGAAGAGAGTTAATTTTAGAAGTGCTCCTTTCACATCTCTTTTCCGAACGGAATTAGAAATTAGTGAGAGAGTGCTTGTGCAGCTATACCCAAATACGCCTGCCGGTTTCTAAGCGGGGAAGGGATTGCGAATCGGACAAGCGCAAAAGTGACAAAAGAAAGGGAGAAGATGAGGGTGACAATTGTTTGTTCTAGTTTCTCTCTTTTCGCGACGATCGTCGTTGATTTTTTTAACGATCGATCAATTGGATCGGGTAAACTTTTTTCTCACAACCGTCGGGAGAAAAACTTTTTTCGACTTTTTTTTTTCCATCGTTGGGTATAACTGCGGTTTCTTAA
Source organism: Pseudomyrmex gracilis (assembly GCF_002006095.1). Taxonomy (NCBI): domain Eukaryota; kingdom Metazoa; phylum Arthropoda; class Insecta; order Hymenoptera; family Formicidae; genus Pseudomyrmex; species Pseudomyrmex gracilis. Next base: position 263,001 of record NW_018020799.1, on the reverse strand, counting down.
AGGATTTTAGAGTTTTTAGATTTTTAGGTAAATTGAGTAGCATATGGGGTGAACGTACGTAGCTTGCTGCTGAGAGGCAATCTGCGACGCAGCGTACATCTGGGTAGCCAGGGCACTGGGGAACAATCACCAATGCTTATGTTAGTTGATACGACAAGAATTTGCTAAGAGGTATATAAACATTTTGTACGCTTTGCTACCGGCATTACCACTATGGTTCCCATTCCGCGTTCCAAAAACTCGAAAACAACGATGAGGAGATGCGAACGGAAATGCGTTCCGGAAATTCCGCGCTCGCGAAAACTCAAGTACTGGATAATTATACGGTTAGCGAGTGTGTAATCAACTTGCGAGATCTCTCTCGAGAGAGTAATATTCATTTTTGTTACGACTTCGAGCAATTTCGAATCCCGGACTACTTAAAATCGCAGCGTGAATCGGGGAACCATCGTGGTAGATCACGGTATGTGAATAAACCTCGTCATGGCACCTCGCGAAAATTTGAGTAAATGCGCCTGCGAAAGCTACATTGAAAAAATTTCGTTTTTCAGCCTTTGAACAAATTTGAAACGACAAGTAAATGCGTGAGGAGTAATTTTTTTTGTTTGTTAAAGATTAGACACAAAGAGAAAAAAATAATAATATAAGAAACAAAATTCTCTCAGTTTTCACGTTTTCGGGTGTTTGATGTTACCAAAAAAAAAAAAAAAAAAAAATACAAAACCATTGAGCACGGATGTGTAATTGTCCTGTTCCTTTTTTTTGCTACCCTGAACAAAAATCCCAAACCCTTTCTACGCCATTTCCAGTGACCTGGCACACTGTCGTTTTACACTTTACCATATTATTGAATTCTCATTAGCAACGTCCGCATTTCGACGAACGAGGAGGACGACGACGACGCGTCGAGAAACTAACCTGCATATGGCACTTTGGCTGTATGCGGGCCCTTCGGTCACGCTCAGGGCCTGCCCGACCTGAGTCTGTGTCAGACCCAAAGACAGTCTGCGCAGCTTGAACACCTTCGCGAATTCCTTGATCTCATCCAAATTGATCCCGTCGACTACGTTGTTAGTGGCCTCATTGATCGTAGGTTGATCTGCAATAAAAGTTCATGCAAACGTTCTGTCCTCAATTCTGATAAAGAGTAACAAAACGAAAATTGTTGCAATTTATCTTTGGTTGGAAATATCTTTTCAGAAAGAAATTAAATTTCACGCTGAATTAATTTTGTATGTTTGCGTTTAGATATTTTTGATCTATTTCACATTCTTGTTACCTCGAAGAGGTAATGTATATTATTTTGTATCTCGCGATAATTCTATATTATTTATGAGAAAACACCGATATAACATTTTTGTAACAATCATGAATAAGTTTGGTTTTGTATATGTATATTCCGCAATATATATTTCAGCTTCCACTAAATCGGATCGCAAGCTATTTATGAAAACGACGTTAGTCATGAACGAAATGAAATGTTGGCGGTTCAGAAGGTTAATGCGATAAGCGGCGCAACGAAGCCATCGCGCTGCGTCGCGCGTGATCAGTTTTATAGTCATTCTAATAGTGTATTCGGGGCAAGTGTTTGTGACGATCTGCCACATCGGCCGTTCGCGCGCACATTTCGATCGATTTCATCGAAAACGTATGAAGCTCCGACGTATGAAGTTTTGCCTAATGACACATCAGCCGGCTTCGTTAAAGCCGCTCTCGAGCCACATCGATTTCTCTCGTAAATCTGTCATCCCGAATGTACGCACGCAATAGAAATGCCCACGTGCTTCGTAATCTCGACCAGTCCAGCCTGGTTTCTGCGTCGCGCAATAAACTGCAAATTCTTCTTCCGCGACAGTGTTTCTACACCGACCGTTAATTTCTCGATCGCAGGCTCCGCTTCTATCGCGTAGCGAGCGCGTTCGTGCGACTCGATCGCGACGCGATGAAAAATAAAACAACGCGTTAATAATTCGCGAGTGAAATATTCGCACCGTAGTAGTCGTAATTGCGAAATTCTATATTTCAATGTTTCGCGCGCGCGCGCGCGCACATCTTCTGTCACGCGAATCTCTGAAATTTCTGAGATGAATTAATAAAAACAAATATACCTATACGAAGTAACGGTCACATCTGACGCTGGCAATTGAGAATCGTTAGACGTATTCTCTCGCGTCGAATGATTATTATTCCATCGCGTCAGAACGGGCAAAGCGTCTGAATAAGCGCGACGATTGTGAATTATTAAAATTATTATCAGCTCTCGAGGTTACGCGCGCCGCTGAAATCTTTATGGCTTCCTAGAAGTCAGTGAGGAAAGAACTAATGCTCCGTAATGAGCCCGGTGTTGTGTACGATATTCTATTAGAGTTATCATTCCGACGATCGATGCGCATTAAGTGTGTGTATTATAGTTAACTTGTGAAAACGCGCGCGTCGTTACATTTCCGCGTTTAAACTCGCACGGCGACGAATAATACGTTTCGTCGGAGAGAAATGCTGTCATTTGAGAAAGAGAGAGTGACCGATAAAACGGGAGGAATGAATTAAATCCGCGGTTCAATTATCGGAGACGCATAGGTATATATATATACACGTGCGACTTTGTGCGCGAACCAAACCAGTCGCGCCGATTAACATCTTGTCAAAAATATCGTCAGAATGTGACAAGTTGGCAAGATAAGGGATACGCGCGTTTGCATGTGGTAATTGCTTCTTTAAAAGTTATCATTATGCATGCAATCACTTGGCTTGCATTAGCGCGGCTGCACCTCGTATAGGCGAGAGAGATGATTGCGTTATTTGCTGGGGAAGACGGTGTGCCCTGCGAAAATTGTAATTAAAAGCTGTCACGCAGTAACACACACGGCTACCCTCAAGGCTCGCGGTGGCTCGATTATCGGTAGGCGCGCGTATGGACATCGGTTTTTTTTAAACGTTCTGTCGAGTACCGCAACCCGATTGACACAGATCACGTCGACTTGCGCGTATTTAATACAATCGTCGTATATATATATATATATATATATATATTGTATATATCGCGCGTATAAAAGATAAACTGTGCGCTCTCTTACTCGGTGAATCGTTCAAGAGATCGTCCTCCTCCTCCTTCGGACTGTGCATACTGCTCGGGGACGCCTTGACTCCGGTACCGCCGGGTCCGTGCGTCGTCGTGATGGTGATCTCGCCGTTGCTGGCGGCCAATCGGTTCAGAGCGGACGCGGCGGACACCACGGATTCGTTCAATGGCGACGATTGCTCCGGTCGTTCCCTGTGATGTTTTTCCGTCGGCTGTGAACAATACAAGCACCGAGAAACGAACGGATTAGTGGCTCACCGACGGACGACAATGCCTTCTTCTCTTCCACGCCAATTATGCACTTGATAATGAGACGGAGCCACGGATCAGGACACTTTAGAGTCTAATTAATGGAAGGAATGCCGCGCGCGCGCCGCTACGGAATACTTTCTTAACAAGATTGCTCGGTATTGGGAATTATTCAGGTTTGTTGATCCTGCGCCGGCGGTCACGGTCTTCTCCTTCCTTCGCGGCGCGCGGAGAAACCGCGCGTTCGAGAGACTGTGCGTCGTGATACCGTGGAAAATCCGCGTACATTGTTAGAAAAATATGCGAAACAGAGAAATCAGAGGAAGATACGCGATCCGTACAGCAGAATGTTGTTGATGGAAAGGTTAAATACACTGACGGTTGTAGTTGAAATTATCGAGAAAATGAATAACTTATATTGGACGGTCGCTACTGAGGCAAAAATGTAAAATGCACGCGGTGCCCGTAACAATACAATAATATGCGATATCACGAAAATATGAAGCTTATTGTAAAAGAAGAACATTGCTTTTTTTAACGAGTATATAGCGGTGTGTGTGTGTATGTGTGTGTGTGTGTGTGTATATGTGTCTATCAATTTTGTTAGCGGCGCGACATAAAGAATTCCGCGCTCTATTTCAATATCTGAACGAACAGTCAGTAATTAATTATATATAACCTGCATGATTATTTTTGTGTTTAATATTATTGGAATAAAAAATCCAATAATGTGGAAGTTCTAAAATTTATTGTTCAGAATATTTAAAAAAAATAATTTACTGAAAATTTTATTTACACGTTGCACAAAAAATGCTGATTTGTTTTTAAAGATAGAAGGTTTATACGTACCGTGTAGTGATTCATGTGCGAGGTGTGTCGGTGACTGTGCTGTTGAGGCGACGTTGTTAGAAGCGGTTGCTGAGAGACCTGAACGGCCTGTACAGCTTGCGCCGCTTGCGCTTGTGCCGCTTGGGCGGCCTGAAGCAGTTGCTGAGGCTGCATCGCGTTCAGAAGTTGCTGGCTCGCCGAACTATTGCTCAGAAGGTGCGGTAAAGCGGCGGGGTTCAGTCCTAATCCCGACGCCAGGCTGGGGCTCGTGGGAACTGATAAAAGGACACGTATAAACGCTCGTAATAAATACGACATCGGTCGCGACGCTTTAATTCAATCGCAATGTAGACGCAACACGATTTTATTTAGCGCGTTTATAATAAGCCCATAATAAAACGTATAGAGTCACAAAAGAAAATTTGTAAACTTTAATAATAAAAAAAGATAATTGAAAGATAATAATAAAAAAAATCGCACATACAGAACGTCAATTGACGCACGAATCATTTAATAAAACGACGATTCAGCGACGAACTTACCGTTGCTTGTAGGCGTGTTAAGCATGTTTTGCGGTTGAGCTAGAGACTGAAGGTTCGCCAGCGTCGTAGAAACTACCTGTCCGTTACTGAGCGCCAGATTCACCATCTGATTGTTCGTGACGTGACTCACCGGTATGGTCAAGATGGTCTGAGTGGCGATTCCTGAGGAAACACGAGAAGTATTTTTTTTGAAATTTACGTGCATCTCTGTTTTTCGACTAGGGTATCGCACCCGGGAATCAGGGCAGGGAAGTTAATTATGATATATCTAGACGCGAAAGCGTTGTATAATCGCATTTCGAATCAATAGATACTTCATTTCCATTATGAACATAGTCCACGCGTCGTTGATCCAGGATGGGTAGTAAAGTTATCAGAGTCTCATAGAGGGATTATTAGGCAACCCATAGGGCAGGTAACCTCGCAGGCTAGCGTAGTTGGCAAACTATTATCGTCATCTTAATAGTGGGTACAGGTACTGGCACTGGACTGCGCTGCGAGAAGGACGCCTAATCATACTTAGAATAGTTTCGGGATTACCTCCAGCTCCGCTAATCTGATTACCCTGTACACGCGCTTAATATGATTACTGATCATGAGTACGTACCCGTGTTGCCACCTACAGCTAAGCTAAGCAAATCCCGTATTCCGAACAGCCATAAAAGTTTCACGTTCTGAGGTAAGGTCAACCGACAATCCGATTAACAGTGCAGTTCAAACGTTACCGAACGATAATGCGCCGTCAATACTTTCACTCTTGCACCCCACTGTCAAATGTGTGATGCGCGATGTCAAAATAATTTTCACAGGGAACATGACTGTGTTATAAGCGCTCTGTTCGAGAACTTCCGAGCGTTTGTGCGTCATCGTCCGCTAGATGTGAATGACAGAGTCAGAGAGTAGAGAGAAAAAGATAGAAAGAGAGAAAGATATATTTTTCTTTTAAGAAAATCGAAAATTTATTTATATCCGATGCAAAGAAAGATCACTCAGAGGAATGTATTTCCGTGGCTCAACGGCCAGAAACGTGCATGACCTCTCGTGTATTTTTGATCTTCGCTTTTTAGATCTTAATCGTTTTGCATATATGTAAGATCTTGCGCGAGATATAACTGTAATATGACTTTATATATAGAATCATGGCGACATTCCCATGCGAACAATAATTTCTATGAACGGCAATTTATCGATCGCACTTCCGACACGGGCCACTCCTTGACTTGTCCTTGCTAACACTTGATGTCTATCAGAGACCAATCGAGCGTTAGTCAGTTACCATCGATTGAGCCGAAAAGCAGTGCAAACATTATTTGCCGCCACGTAACTCGTCATCCTACCGCGGCTCTGGTCCATATCCACGAACTTCAATCCACTTAGGCGGAATCCCAAAGTTCCTCCTTCTGCCGCCCTCTCTTGCTTGCACCCGCTTGTGTCTCTGCGTCTCTCTATCTATCTATCTATTTACCTCTCTCTCTCTCTCCTCTTTCTCTCGCTCTCTCTCTCTCTCCGATTGCCAGAATAGGAACCTAACTTGGTAGAAACGAAGTTAGCGCGGACCGCAATCGATATAATAGCGGCCGAATCCGCGGAGCTGCGATGTCCAGCCAGTGAGTGCTAGGGTTAGGAGCATAGAGGATAAGGAGTGAAAAGGGACGAGAGAGAGAAAGAGAGAGAGAGAGAGATAGAGAGAAGGAGAGCGAGAGCGAAGGAAGGAGGAAAAGGGGGAGAACGGACCTGAGAAAGGAGGCAGCTTGGGGTGGGATTCGTGAGGCTGGAAAGGGGTAGTGAGACGTTAATTATACATTGAAATTAGTTGCAGAGTTTGCCCTGTGCTCGCCGAGGCAGTCTAGGACCACTAAGTATGGACGACGGACCGGCCTTAGTCCGAGCGCTGGTCAGAGATAGTCGATATTATATTATATATCGGCACATCTTGATTGCACAACATTATGCGCTGGCACAGCGTCGTCGGAGTTGTGTGTTTCATCAGGCAAACGCGTGATAGTTTTACACGACGGTTTCGAAACTGTCGATTTGCAAGAATTTGGGTTTGATTTTGAAAATGCGATTGTAATTTCGCGCAAAATAAAACGCGCTAGCAAAATCGAAATCAACATTCGCGTGTACGATATAAGAACACGAGCGAATTGAGAGGATTCATTTAGATTTAGAGGAACGCCGGATCTCGTACGTGTCGGTGGTCTACCTTGCGAAGTGGGGATAAGAAGCTGAGCCCCTTGAATGCCCTGAACCAATTGACCGGACGTTAGGATGAATTGAGGCATCGCGACCGGTTGCGGTTGAGATAATAGCTGAGGTAACGTCGCCATTGGAGCCGAACTAGGTGGCAGAAGGTGGGAAGCTGCCGTCGTACTCGAAGCTGTTGGTACCGTTCCGCCTGCGAATGAAAATCAACGATTTCGCAGCGTTAGATTATTTCGGTCGTGAAACTCTCCCGATGTGCTCGATTCTCTCTATGCATACAAATTTCACACGCGGAAACGTAAAATCTCCATTTAAACTCGTAAGAAATTCGATTAAATTTCGTAAAATTAATTCTTTCGTCGTTTTGCTTTTACCTGACGAGCTGACGGTTAAATTCAGAGGGGTATTGATCAATTGATTGTTAGTCAGTCCTGCTGTCATCCCCTGAAGACCGGCGGCTAACGATGCGACTTGCGGGAGATTTTGTAAATTCGCTAGATTCTGAAGATTCTGAAGTGTCACCATTCCGGCCACTGCACACACATAAATCGCGGAGCATTATGTTATTCGATCGTATATAAAGTTTAGTCTCTGAGAAAACAAAAAAAAACAAAAAAAACAAAAAACTCAACTCGCACTTACTCGTTCCGTTTAGATGAGCCTGCGCGACCGCCGCGCGCTTCGCCTGATGGAGATTTTCGGGCGACGGACTCCGTCGTCTCTTTCGCGAATTCTTTATGTCATCTATCATCATTTGATGTTGCTCGTGAAGTGAACCACCTCCACCTGACGCCGGCTCGGGACTTCCCGCGCTACTCCTGTCGCTCTCCTGTAACAAACACACATTCTCATGCACGAGCTGAACGCAACCTCCGGTGAAACAAGCGTTTGATTACTGGCGATAATTGCTTTACTATCATACCGACGTTTCGTCTTGGATTTATTGCCAAGATATTTTTCCTGCCGACTCTTTGAAATCTAAATATGAAAATACTTATATCATCTCTCGCGTAAATATCAAATCGCTACGCAAGAGATTTTAACAGCTGGAAATCATCATTTTTTTGCGTCCCGATCATTTCTCATCGAGGTGTATGTACATTTACACGCGATAAAAAGCGCGGTGCGATTTAACGAACCACATTATTTATATCGCGTTATTGACGCTAAAAATTGATTAATAATCATTCACGGTCTTAGCTAATAAAACATGAAAATATTTTTATTTCGAGATTGGCGGAAAAATAACCGGTGTATCTGGAGAATCATAGAATCCGATAGACGGAATAGATAAAATTAAATGTGCGATAATTGTACGCTCGACGAAACAAGTTCCATCCGAGACTAGAGAGTTCGGACGATCGGTCTGTGTCAAATGATAATTTCAATATCACTTACGCGTGACAATGAAAATCGCGAACTCGTTCGTTTATTATCTCTCCCATGTGGTCCCTCCCATAAACATAATTTGGGAATCCGCGCGTGCGGACCAAGTAATTTAATTATTCACGCTCAATAAACACATTTTTCGAATTAGCTTAGTTCCCCTTCCGATTTTAATCAATACCCACTTTGATAGGAGCAGAAGCGACAGAAACGCGCGCGTCGCCAACTTCGCCAAAAATTTCCACTTCACGGGGAAATGGGAAACGAAACAAGCGTAGGATTGTTGTTAAAATACGCGCGAGGGCGAGAGAGAATCGGCCGCGCGCTCGCGCGAAAAAGTGTATTAATCACGCGTCTTCTTCCCGTCCGCTTCGCTTTCGTGCCTGCAGATATGTAATTCATGCATATTTACGGAATAGCAACGGGGAATAATTAACGAACGTCGGCACATTAAGGCGTGCCGCGTATATACGTAACGCGTGCACGTATAGCCAAGGTTCTTAGAAGACAATCTAAATTATAATAAATCGATGGAGTATATATGCCGTGATGCTTTACCACCACAAGTGTATATCGGCGACGGTGGTGGTGATGGTGGTGGTGGTGGTGGTGGCTGTGTGCCGCGGAGAGTAATGTTACCGGTGCGGCCTCTTTGCATAATGGTATGGAAATATGCTGGAACGTGTATCGCCATAGTTGGATACAGATTAAGCGTTTTAGAGCTTCGACACTCGAGTAATTCGGGAAAAAGAGTTCCCGCGAGTCACCGGACCTATGAATAAATCCTTCGATAGCTTCCACTATCATCTTACTTTGAACGTGTGCGCAACTTCTTCGCCGGACCGGACGCGCGCCGGTTTACATTTTTTTTTTTTCTCAAAGAACTCGAACGCGACGCGCAATGACAGAAGAAGTTTAACTTTAAAACAGCATGGCAAAAAGTTTAAGCTTGACGGAGATTGTGATTACACTTCTTCCCCCTCCCTTCTCTATCTCTTCTCTATTTTTTTTTCTAGAAGAAATTCTTCTATTATTTTCAAAAATCTGTGAAGCCGAAAAAAACAGATAAAACATTCCGCTTCGCAAATATTAAGTTAATTGCATTATCAATCTCATTACATTCAGACCGATTCTTTTTTTTCCAAAAAAAAAAAAAAGGGAATATTATCATGGGTGCGGCTTGTAATCTCGGCCTGAATTTTTGTCAAAGTCGCACATACACACACATACACACATACACACGTACAATGGGCCATGCGCGTCGCTGGTCGAGGCATTTCATTGCATAAAAAATAGATAAAGCCCGGTCGATAGGTAACGAACGAAAATAGGAGGCGCAGGGGGTATGGCAGTTCAATTTTTTTTCCACGCAAATTCGTAAACGGCTATACCGCCAGTATGGCCACCCTATATTAAATGGACGAGGCGAGGGGGATTAGTTGAATGCACAGGCTCGACCATTTTGCTTGTAAAAGTGTGCACGATATACAGCCGTAGAAACATATGTTTACGGGCTTTCGATATTTCGCATAAATTAATCAGTGCCGCCGCATCGAGCTGCGTCGAAACGACTCTTGCGCAAGCACACCGTCGACTTTTCTTCATCTCGCCGACTAATTCCTCGCTATTTCCGCGTAACGAAAATAACATATTTTTACATTTTTCTATTTTTACATAAAATGAAAACATATTACTCACGCATGTTTCAACAAAACGTTAAATTCGTTAAAACGAAACATTAAATATTTCTTAGTAGCAATTAACCTTTGCACTTTGAAAGTCTCTCTCTCTAGTTTTATACATTTCTGTAATTGCTAATTACCAATCGCACATCGTGTATAATTACGAAGTAATAAAGCGAGCATCGGGAACTATATACATACATGTGACTTTTACACAGAGAGCGGTAAGTTATAATTTGTAATTAGCGTTCGATTCCTTGCGTCACGCCTCGAGACATTCGACTTAACCGACGAAGTCGAACAGAAGGAGCGGCCGTGCCGCCCACGCCATTGGCTCCGTCGGCGCTTTAAATTCTCCGGGAGAAATCGGTCGCGCCGGTCAATAAAAAATCGTTAGCCCGCGTCCATAGGCCATCTCGCTAATGCGAAAAAACCGGGGCTGGATTCCCTCGTTCCCCCGCCTCCCCCCGCGATCACCCCCGCGTCGTGGCGGGGATGGCGGCGAACGCGAACGGCCGGTGGGTGGTGCGAAAAAAATACAAGGGTAGCGCGGAGCAAGGAGGGCGAGTAGAGCGTTCGGTTGGCCGTTGGAAATGCAACAATAAACATTACTTATCGGTACGCGGAGGTTTCTAACAATGCGTATACGAGGAGAAGCGGCGCGGCCGGTAGCAAAGCGCAAGTTTTTTGCAATAAAGTCATTTCGAGCCGTTTGAGTTATGGGTAATTCCTGTGGAACGCTCGGGTCTCTCTCTCTCTCTCTCTCACTCACTCACTCACTCACTCACTCTCTCTGTATGTGTGCGCGCGCTCGCGCGCTCACGTTCTAGCTGGTCGGTACGGGTCCGGTCCATTGATTAGTATTAATGACTTAGCTGCACTCATTTCGCCCGAATAAAAGTAATTGGATTTGGCTTCGACCCCGCGCGGATCGCGCTGCGTAGTTTGGCGTCGGTGGCGGCGGCGGCGGCGTCGGTCGACGGCGGCGGCGGCGGCGGTGGCGTCGACGGCGGTGGCTGGCTGATGGTGGCGGCTGGCCGAACAAAACTCGCGTGTGGGCGCGTGTAAAAATACATTAATATCTGTTTGCGCTTAATAAACGATAGCCGCGCTGACTTCAGACTAATGGCCCGTATTCCGGAATCGGTAATACGCATTTTTATGTTTCTTTCTGAAACGCGCGCGCGGCACCGCGCGCCACACCGTGCCCGGTTTCCATCCCATCTTCGGCTGCGGCTGTTTCCACCCTGACGATCGATTTGTCGAGCGAGGAACTGTTAGCCGTTATGAAAATTGAGCGATGTTGTTCGGCAGGAAAAACCTCGAGCGTTATCGTAACCACGACTGTATCGCGCACAAAATTTAGGTGGAAATTGTTGCCAATTTTTTAAGTATACAAAACGAATCTTTGCAATGTGAACTTAAGCGTAATGAAAATTTGGTAATTATGCAGTTATACGGACTATTTTCCGATCTCAACAATT
>NW_018020799.1:239590-251091 GCF_002006095.1 Pseudomyrmex gracilis | reverse complement strand
GTGACCTTGATAACATATGTCAAAATTGTTGAGATCGGAAAATAGTCCGTATAACTGCATAATTACCGAAAATTTTTGTGAGAGATATTGGCTCGATATGTATATACGTATATATATATATATAATTTTGTCAATTTAAGAGCAAAAAACCACGGTTTTGTAAAAAGTAAATATCATTAGCTAAAATTTGTAAAAACAGATGGCTCATATATTTGTATAATGACGTTGACTACAGTTTGATTTGAATCTGACAAATTCTGTTGCGTATCTTTCTGTTGCGCCGATCGATGGAAAATAGATAATTATTTCGAAATTGTGTTCATAATACATCACGATGTGGAGACGTAAAAAGGCGATGGAGAGAGAAAACGATGAATTTCCTTCACGAGAGTATATATATATATGTATAAGGATTCTAACGAATCCTGCGGGGGGTCGCAATTATCACGTGGTCATTGCGAAAGGGTGTTATCGGGAATGGAAACCCAGCGAGACACACAGTGGCAGAGGGTTCGGTCTCTACATGTAAAGCACAGAACGGAGACAACTGGAAAGGTAGACAGAGACCGTTTGGCAGAGACAGAATCATGGAGATAGTCATGGAGGAGGAACGGAGAAAGAGAGACGGAGTAAGAGATAGAATTCGCTCGACCCCTCGGTTCAGGCCGCTTTGTCTGTAAGTGTAATTAGTCCAGGGTGGGGTTCCTGGGGAGTCGAGGCTCGGGGGTATAAGGGAAGGCGAAAGAAGGGGTGAGGGGTGCAGCGGAGCAGCGGGGTGGTTCATCCTGGCTTCCCTCGCCCCGTTGGCGTGCCCCACCACCGCCTTATTTATATGCAAATGAGCTTCATTTCGCGATATTAATGTTCCACCCGAGTCGGCCTGCCTCGGTGCGAAAGGGTGCGAAGATACGCGGAAAAGGGTTCGTCCTACGGTTTTGTGTGTGTTTACGACCGTTTCGTCTGCACGGACATCAGTCGAGTCAAAATGTCAAAAATTGCAAGGTGGTTTAAAAAAAAATGGCTTGCGCATCAATGCCGTGCTTAGGAAACAAACGGTATAAAAGAAACGACGGAGAAGAAAGTTATAAAACTACCAAGGTAGCTTGTGTTAAACATCTGTTACGGGAGGAAGTTTTGAAAGAAAATATTATACGTTTTCACATACACACATTCACACGGAGTCCATTGTCATCGCTGCGCGGCAGGCGATCGCTCATTTTCAGCGTGTCATTCCGCGTGTTAGTCACGTAACGCGACTTGTAGCCAAGCGTCTTGTAGCGAGCGGATCGAAAATTTTCAGCGGCACGCCGGCGCGACCTCTCAAGTCGCGGCACTTACATGGCGCGCGCGCGTAGGTAGTACAGATAATGACCGATTTATCGTAACGAGTGGAGCGTGGCGGCGCGGGTAGACAGACCCCCATCAAGGCCCAACCGGGGTAAATTAACAACAGACAAGCCACTTGAAACATTACCGAGGCTTCCTAGTGAAGCAAGTCGGGGTTGGGCTCGCGCTGTTGCCTTACTCAACATAAATTAGGGCCGATAGAAAGGGTAGATTGCAGAATGTTGAGTGTATAACGACCGGCGCGCACTGCCGGTAACGGTGTCTCGAGCATCCGCGTGTCGCGTCTTACTCTTGCGGCACACGCGAACCCGAAAAATCCTCTCGCCGTTGCACGCCACGTGATTTTCGTTCAGACACGCGCTCGTGCACGAGAAAATTTAAAGCGCCCGGAGACCTCGCGCGCGCACGAGGGTAGGTAGGTAGGTAGGTAGGTACCAAGTTAATCGCGCGAAGAGCGCCGAGATGTTGTCGCGTGTAAATACGCTTACGTGGCAATTTTTCACATCACCCATATATATATTTTTTTTAATATTTCAATACGTTCGAAAATGTAACAAAAACGCAGGAGAAATATCTTGAAATTTGCCGAACGAAACGGAATCGAGGTAAGTCGGACTGATATAAATAAATTACATGCATATTTGATAAAATAATAGGTTTGCCTCGTATAAAATCGCTCTTTACAGTGAATGCGTTAAATAAAAATACACGTTGAAATGTATTTTTACGTGTTCGCGTATAGGAACAAGAGAGGAAAAGTGATCGTTACGCTGAAAACGGTTTTTACGATAATGTCGCCCCGAGTTCCTTCGAAAAGCTTAATTACGACGAGTCAGCGAAATAATTCGAAATAGGAGTAAACGTTTGTGCCGGCGGTATTTGCATTTAATGGATATTAAAATGAATGACCATCGCTCATTACGAATGCCGCGGGGGAGAGTCTGGTGGGTAAAATCGTGGGTAATGAAGTCGCGCGAGGCGAATCTTACTTGTAAATGGATCCTTCATTATATCCAGATACAGTTCTTTGAGGAATGCGTTCTAACGACTGTTCGGACACGACGGCGCTAAGGAATTTATGAGAATTTCTCGCCCGCAATATTGAGAATGGTTCGTAATCGTCTCTGAAAAACGTATGGCGGAATTATCTCACAAATGTGCGGCACCCTGATGAGGTATTATATTTTCTTAATTCGACTCGCGCCATTATCAACCGCGTGAAAATTGCGTCATTATGTGTTGTATATACAGGGTGTCCCAGAATTGGTTTAACATCTCTCGTAGGCAGATAGAAGGAATAAAACTGAGGTGAAAAGTCCTATACCATTTTGCTAGATTCGCAATAGTTACTGAGATTTTAATTAACAAAGATCCGCGAATAAGCATGCATCGGGCTGTCTTACGCGCGTAAGACTGCCCGCCGCGCTTCGCGCGCTAATGTTGTTACCCATAGCGACATATGGGAGGAGCTAATATAACAACATATACTATAACATATACATATTAAAATGTAATTGTATGAAGCGCGCCGGGCTGTCCTACGCGCGTAAGACAGCCCGATGCACGCTTATTCGCGGATCTTTGTTAATTAAAATCTCGGTAACTATTGCGAATCTAGCAAAATGGTATAGGACTTTTTACCTTAGTTTTATTCCTTCTACCTGTGTACGAGCGATGTTAAACCAATTCTGGGACACCCTGTATATATATATATATAATAATACATTTTCAAACATGTATTTTCCATTAACGTACAATTCACGCGGAGAGAAAGAGATCTCATATTCTCGATATATATATATTTTACCACCCTCTTTGACCGGCAGCGCTTACAAGCAGACTCGAGCAATCCATTCCGGGATATTCTTCACGGAGGGCATCTTAATGCGCACGAGTCGTAAACCGCGCGGACGTGGTGTAAATCTATTCGTACCGTCGTTGTTTAGCTCGGTCTGTGCCCTAAGAGGAGGGCGGTCGGTCGAGGCAGAAAGAGAGAGAGAGAGAGAGAGAGAGAGAGAGAAAGAGAGAGAGAGAGAGAGAGAGCGAGAGAGCGAGGGAGGAAAGACGGGGGACAAACGCCGAGAGGGAGGCGGTTGAGTGAGAGAATCGGAGGTGGGTCGACCGATGCATGAATATACATGACCTTACCACCAACCCTTACACCGCAACGGGGCTCTGCTTACATTATTGTATATCTAATTCCGCGGGCGGTTCTCAAAATTTGCCGACCGCCAGGCGACGTCGGCGTCCCACGTCGGCCGCTTACATCCGGCCTGAGAATCACTGCCGGCTCACGACATTATGCAGGCAGTCTACATATTATACATTCGGACTGGGATTCAATTAAGTTTGGTTAGACCAAGTTCCGTGGTCCTCTCTCCCGCATCCGGTTTGTACTTCCTTTCTCCGACTCCGAGGTCTGGCGGAGGTGTTGCCGAATAGCTCGCATTTTTGGCGCGGCCGATATTGTCATCGCGGGTCACGAGAGATAATATTTCGTGCTTTCGCGAATCTAGTTTTTGCATCTCTCTCACGCCGTCAGTTTTCAAAACTGACGTTATCTGCAAATTAGCAGAGAGACAGAGCTAAATGAACACACACTTAAGAAATAACACACAGCATTTTGCGCTAAAATTACAAACGTCGCAGCGTGTGTTGTCTTTATGCTTCTGGATTTCTCCAGTTTGGAGAAAATCCAGAATCCCCCCCCGGAGTGTGACGGAACAACTGCTCCAAGTTCGAGTTACACAGCCTAATATTCGCCGGGTCCGTGATTATCCGGCAGCTGACTCGAGCGTATACACGGTATATGATCGAATCGGTCCTCGCGACACAAGTGGCAGGAGCGTTTGACATTTGGCGGGCGTATCCAACCGTGTGTGTATGTGTTTGTACGTGTGTTGGCAATAAGGTTAATTGAAATACGTCAAGTATATAGCTCGGCGCTGAGAATACTTATGCGAGTCGATCGTCGGTGAGCGCCGTGCCGGTTTCAAGACACGCACGCACGTACGCACGCACATGCACACGCTCGTGACACACTTTGGTATTGCGTTGCTGGATCGGGTAATTAGCGGGGACCACGTGGTATCGTGGCAGTCACGATACGAAGAGACGTACGGACGAGAGCGTCGGCGAGTGCGTGAGCGCACGTTGGAAAGGATGACGGATAGGCCGCGCGGGGGTGCGCAGTGATCACACGTAAGGGCGAATCGTAACGGCGGGGCGAGACGGGGGGGAGGAAGGAGAGGGCCGAGAAAAGAGAGGGTGGATGGTGGCGCGCAGCGGACAGGAAGGTAAAGGGACGCTAAAATAATGACGGAAAATTGCGCGCTTCCATGTTACACGGCGCAGAGCGCCGACACTTAATTCAATTCGATTGCGATACAGTTCAATAATTCGATTAATTAAAAAATATCGCAGAGTCGCTCAGCCGGCCTCGATCGGCCTCCGCGCTTTCTGCATCGCAAGGGAGCGCGAGACCTCCCCCACGACCGGGTGCCCGCCTTTGAGCGCCTCTGGTTAAGAGGGTTGCTACGTATCGACAACGCGCGCGGAGTTGGCTAATAGCTGAAACGCACCACTCAATGTTGCCGCATCATCTGCGATTATTCGATTATCGAGCGAGCGCGATCTTCCCGAAAGTCAGCCCTCTCCCCCTTCCGCCCTCCCTCGGAGCAGTTGCGTGCGGGCGAGTTTATTCGATGTTTTTTTTTTTTTTTGTTGTACGTGTCGAGCTGCATCGTTATGCATATCAGCCAACTGTTCCCCGCGTTACATTGACTGACTCGAAATTTAACGTGATTCTATTTGACTTTTAACACAGCAATGGTAATTGCACGCAATGATTGCGCCGATAATTATTCGGATTCGACTTGTACGAACGCGAAATAAATAAAAGAGAATTTTAATTATTGATTAGATCACGATCGATTTTTTTCGAAGTCGCGATACGCGCACAATATCATCAATATTCGAAAACATATATATATATATGATACAATATATATATACGCCGACGCACAGCATTGCTGCCGATGTTTAATTAAAAACAAATGGCGTGATGATGCCTATCCGCGGATTACTTTCTATTAGCTAATTAATTACGCTACATCGATATCTATCCCGCTATTTCATTAATATGATGATAACGACATAATAATGCGACTGTCACATCACGCGAGAACGCGTCCGTCGCGACGCTTTTCTAGAAATCCGAAAACGCGAAGTGTTAGACCGCGTTAGAAGTATAACTCGCGCCGCGCGCGTAGGTGCTCGCTTATATCCGGCGCGACGGTGCGCGCTACCGTTGCGGAGGATTCGGGAATGTTATAATCCCGGCGCGCTGTGTCATAATGATAATAACAACGCGTTAATTAAACTCGCTGATTTATGCGCCTTTCATATTGTAATTGCTCACCGAACTCGAGTCGAGATGCGGAAAAGCGAGCGCGCAAGCTACGCCGCGCCGGCGGTCTCGGACGATCTCTCGCTCGGAGAGCCGAGATAATGCGAACGAATTAATGAGTCAAGGCGCAATTAATATCGACCACTCTCGCCGCTCCGTCGTCGTCTCTAACGGCAAAATCTCAACGCAGTTCTTCGCCGCCGCAAAAAAGAACGAGGAGTCCGTCGAGAAACGAGGGAAAAGAGAGAGAGAGAGATGGAGACGGGAAGGAAGGGAGAGCAGTGGGATTCTCGCAATTCTCTCCGCGTTATAATCGTAACAGGCGAGAAGCCGGGAAGAGCGTTTGCTCCGCGGCGAGCACAAGCGCGAGTCTCGCTCGCGCAAATTGCGTATTCTCTTTTCGCTGCCCAATTCAGCTCAAGAGTCTCGAATACAATTCGTTACGATTTAACGTCGTGGCCGCGGGGGGGAGGGAGAACGGTACGGACGCAAATCTCTTATTTATACCGTGAACACCGTGAACGGTGTAATACGCACGCGCTGGAGGCCATATTTAGTTTACCAACCCGTGGATATATAATGTCTTTTTAGGTACGTTAATTAACAGTATTCATTTTGCACAAAGGTTTCTAATTACGCACTGTACGGAGCCATAGACTTAGTGCCGCCTCCGCCATGGAAATGTTATGTCCCTCTTCCTCGCGCCGCGCTTAGAGTTCACGACGTTGACGTCAACGACGACGAGGGAGGAGGGGAGGATGCACGGTACGTCGTGAGCGCCAAGTCGAACACTTCCGGATCTGATCTATCCCCGAAAGAGGAAGAGGATAAGGGAGGGGGAGATAGTCATCAAAATCGGCGTCGACATATCTCGGATTCCTCGTCAACGTTCGCCTTCAGCTTCAGGTCTCGCGAACGAGAAGCAGGACGCGGTCGGCCGCCACCAAGCGGGTCAATACTTGTCCGGCCGCTTCAGTTAGCAGTCGCATTAATTAATTATAATTAAGTTTTAGTTGACGCGGCCGTGGAGCGGAGCGGGGTAAGCAAGGCAGGTAGCTACGCGACTCGCATTTTGAACATTACCGATATTATGCAGATTTCACCCCCTTTCGTCGTCGGGGTGTTTCTCCTCCTCCTCCTCCTCCTCTTCCTCCACCACCTCCTCCTCCTCTCTGCGCGTCCCTCCTTTCTACCGTTTCTGCCACTGCCTCTCCTTCACCTTACAACGTCACCCCAGCCATCGCATCCCCCGCTTATCGTCCCAAACCCCCGTGTCCTCGCGCCCACGCTCCCCGTTGCCACTTGCCAAGCGAGTCGGAGAATGAATTATTTACTTATTTACAGTACGTAAACGGAACTAGCGCAAGCGGCTCGTTACTTACCTATAGACAGCCGAATTAAATCATCAACGTTGAAACTGCACAACGTCGGTGAAATGAGGATCGATGGGACAGTTCGTACAATGGCGCCATGTGGAGCTTCCTTGTAATAAATCCCGATCTGATGCTTCCGATAAGCCTCGGTGAGGCGTTGCTAAATCGCTCAATTGCTCATTCTAAAACGTACTTTACATCTGATATAGAAAGACCCGCTCTCTCTCTCTCTCTCTCTCTCTCTCTCTCTCTCTCGGATATACATATAAACGGTCTTTTGGTGAACGTTTTCTTCTGGCGAAGAAAATTTTCGTGACCGGTAGCGATGCGCGAAGGAGAGCGAAGAAATAGGACGCGCCCCTACGGCCACGACTTCCGCCACCCGCGAATGGATTTGGCAAGGGGTTCCTTGAAACGACGTCAGCCCGAGCGGCGGCAACTGCACGTCGCCGTAAGAAGCTGTTAATCTTCGGTAATAAACTGTATTTTCATTATAATACGGCATGAATATGCAACGGCGATAATGGCCTTAATATCCCGGCATGCATCTTCCTGTGCTTTACGAGCTGAGCCTCCTCTGCCGGAATTTGAGGCGTACTCACAGTGGATTTTGCGACGACGTTACTGCCGCCGCTCTCAAGGAGATCTCCTCTTAAGCACAACGCGTATTCGCGATCTCCTTTCCCAGAGAATACGAACGAATAATATCATTTTCCTCCTCCTCTCGCCTCTTTCTCCCCCCCCTCCCCTTTTCCCCTTCCCATTTCGCCCCTCGAGCTATTCAGTTACGATCGCTTTGTATATAAATGATAACGCGCAAACACGCGAGCGACTGTTGTTCCCATTGTTTTCGACCGGCTTTACTCGCAACGAGACATTTTTAACACTCGCGTTAAATCGCCGGCCTTATTACATCGGAAGTAAATGTGATGTTTGTTTTAAGACACTTACCGCCTTTCTCTTTCTGTCTCTCTTTTTTTCTTTCTTATCGCGTTAATTAAAAGCAATCGATATTCGGCGAGAAGTGGTGGTGAAAAAAAAAAAAAAAAAAAAACCAGTGTCAGACGCGCGAAGCTAATTCTGTGTACGCGTTTTCCCAATATAGAAATAAAGAACTTCATTCCGAATCCGAGCCCGTAATGGGCGCGATACGTTACGCATCGCCGTTAATGCGAGTCGACTTAATGTAAGCAGCGAGCGAAGGAATAATAGTTGCCTGGCCTACGGACATTCATTTATCTTAGTTTATTGCCAACTGCGAGGAAACAAACACCGCTGGAATACGCAACGACGCCGCCATTAACCTCTCGGTCGCGTTTGCCAACCTGAAGCTTAACGTCGTGTCGTGCACTTTTACTCCTCCTCCTCTTCCTCCTCCTCATCGCGCGGAGTTTTCGTCCCCGTTTTCGATGACGACTGAACGATACATCGTCGTTAGCGTCGTCCGTCCGACCTTTGCTTCACGAGTTGTCCCCGCGGTCGGAACCCGCGCGAATATACCCTGATTGTCCTAATCCTTTTATAGAGAGCAAACGGGACGACGAGACCAAACATTTGCTTTCGTTATTCGTATTTATCCGAACCAAATGAATCGAACTTAAAAGAGTTTTCCGTCATAGTTTGCGTAGAATATATGTAGCAAACACAAAGCCCAATTGCATCGGGGTTACTTTACTTGAATCATATTGGAATTTTAACAGTTTGATGTGTGCTAAGGAAGATATCTTTCTCTATCTTTACTTTAGGACTGTATCAGATTTTTTTTTTTATTGTTTTAACTTATCGTCTGTTATATTGAAAAAAAGTTAAGAAAAAATTGAAATCCGTTTGCAACCGCATAATTATGTATTGTAATAATATAATTATGTATCATGTGTATAATTATGATTACACATGACACATAATTGTGTGATTATACACGATACGTGACATGTTGATTAATAGTGTTTACTTTTTTTCTCTTTCCGTTTCTCTCCCTCTCCCTCTCTCTCTCTCTCTCTCTCTCTCTTTGCGCTTTTCTTCAGGCTTTATCAGTCTTTTTCGCTATCTATCTCTCTGTCGCAGTCCCGCTCTCGTGCTAACTATTTCTCTAATCTCACAATTAATGGACGCGAGAGTTCTACTAACTTCCTCATTATTCTCTCACTTACCTAACGTCTCGCACACACGATGCGATGATATAGATTTAGGTTCTCATACGTTGCAATGTGCATTTCTCTCTGTTTCAGTTCTTCGTCGTAATGAGAGAGATAGATAGAGAGAGAGAGAAAGAGAGGAAGAGAAAATGGAGCGAGAGATCTGAGAGGGAAAAGAAATTCCGTCGGATATAACTCCGACGCGGGAAACCGAGACGCGAAATCGGATACCGATCGACCAAACTGCGCGTAATTAGCGTATCCTCGTCGCGCCGGACGCCGGAGCGTTGTTTTCTAGTGAAACAAATTAGACCGTTGTGTCGCACGAACGAATAAATTTAGAGAATGTTTCGCACCAAACAAAAAAAAAAAAAAAAAAAAAAAAAAAAAACGAGAGAAGCGAACGCGCGCGCGGATGAGCGAGAGTGGGTGGATACCAGGAGGAAAAAAATTCGAAAGGGTAAAAATGTTTCTGGCATGGTGTATAATAGACGCATTGCGCGCGAATATAATGAGATTTTACAGTGCAATTCACATAAAGCATCGGAAACAACAAAAGGCTGAGATGGGAGGGGAGTGGATGGGCGGGGGAGAAGCGCGATAAAAATGCCTGCGCCTAAACACATTATTTCTACCCCATCCTCAGGCGCCGCGCGCGCGTTCACCGCACGACGCCGACGCCCCCGATCTCTGACCGCCGCCGTCGCGAAACTCGCTCGCTCGCTCGCTCCGCTTTTATCATTTGCCCGGACTATTTTTCATCAACTCAAAAAGTGTTACGTCGTAGTACGACCAGAATAGAAGAACGATGCATAAGTAAACGGTATCGGCACCTAATTTGGAATTGTTCCCGATGTAAATTAAGCACACCGACATCGCCGCGAGCTTGATTGCCCCCCCCCTCCGTCATCGATCGAGAGACTCCGTTCCCGAGATGAGAAGAGTACCGTGATCTCGTCTATACCTGTTTCCACATTTTTTTTTCTTGTTGAAGCATTTCCGGTCCTTCGACCCTGAATGGCCTTTGAGCGTTGTCGAACGCCAGTGGTGGCATGAAAGCGAGCGAACAAACTGAACGAGGAAAGGAGAGAAGGAGAGACGGGAAAAGGAAATCGAGAAAGAGAGACAGAGAAAGAGAGAAAAATGGGGGAAGAGGAGGGGATTGAGGGACGCGGCGGAGGCAATCGGAGGCAGGGAGCGTGGGAGGGTGGCGGAAGGAGACAAAAAAATTGGAGGGTGCGTTTCGTCGCGCCGATAAATTTTGAATGCACCTACCGCCGTCGGGAGAGAGAATTAGCAGCCTGTTGGTAATGATCAAAAAAAATTATAAACAAAAGATTCCACGGATGGCGAGCCTTTTTCGTGGATCAGCGAGGCAAGCGGAGCGCTTGCGAAAAGCTTTGACGGTTCCCGACCTGGCCGACATGGCTCTCTCTCTCTCATTGCCGGCCAAACCTACGACGCTATATTTAAAAATCGGGGCGCTCTCCTGGAAACTTTGTCTACAAAGGGAAGGGGCCAACCGTTTACATCGGGTTTATTAAAATCGCGCGCTCGCGAATCAACTATGGATCTAGGTGGATGTGTGTATACGGTGTATCGAGATGTGCTTTGGTGTGATTCGTATTCTCGCGCAAATCGCATCGTCTAAGAAGAGCGGCGGCCTCTTAGGTTCGGAATTTCCGAACCTATGTAGGAATTGCCGACAGACTTCCAGTAATACTACTAGGCCAACAATGGCCCAACCTTTATAGCCGATACTTGATATTGACAATTGGTCCAGTATTGTCCCATTTTTGTATTTTATAACAGCCCAGTATTGGCCCGTTTGTTTCACCAGTGTTCGGCATTCATATTGGGCCAGTATTGGCAAGAAGACAGGACCAATATTGAAGCTGTTGTCTTGCCAAGCATCGTTCTTGTATTGGTAAAACAACAGGTCCGACACTGGTGCCACGGATGAGCCAATGTTCAAATTTTAATTTTAACATACAAAGATGTTTTTTCGGGTTTGAACCGCGTTAGTGTCATTTTAATACCGACATTTCGTGAACATTACAGCTCACTGATTCAAACCCTGATGAAGTGAGCTGCACACTGAGAGAAAAATGCTTGGTATTTACGACTATAATTGCATAGTAAAATAATTATAGTTGGAATTCTTATTTTTATCGTTAATATTGCTATAATATTAGTAAAACTAACCTTATATACATGGTTTTGACAAGTATGTAAAAA
>NW_018020799.1:226606-235395 GCF_002006095.1 Pseudomyrmex gracilis | reverse complement strand
AAAAAATAGTTGGCACCTTAAATCACTATAAATTATAGTAAAATTGTGGTAACTGCAACTATTTTTTTCTCTCAGTGCAGCGCGAGAGTTGGGCGGATATATCCGACACTCGTCCGCAACGGTAAAAAGGCTTGGGCGGATATATCCGCCGCTCGTCCGCAAAGGGTTAATTAATGCTTGAAATTCATATCTGACAGCCCGATACAATTATTAAGCATATTTGCCCAGTACTGGCTACTACTGTCGTACCAATATCAAGCATCATTTGCCAATATTGACTCAATATTGGGCCGTTTGTCAATTCCTACAAGGAAAATTATTCGCGAACATATCCGCAGCAGTGCTCGCCCAATCTTTTTTTTCTCATTATTATACACTGCAGCTGAATTTGCTCGGCCACGTTGACGTAGCGAATTCGTCAATATCATTTATTACAGAGGGAACAATACGCCATCGCTAATTCGCGTTCCTGACGCACCATGAAGAATCGTAGCAACAGTAACCGCAACAGCAATTGTCCGCGACTCGACACTTTCGAACGGTTGCGTCGAAATTTAATAATGGTCCCCCCCCCTCCCCCAGCTCTTTAATAATGCGCGCGTTATGAGAATTCGTAATCAAACCAGATGCACACAGACGTGCGTCAACGTCGGACTGGAGGCGCGCGAGTGGTCGCGAAAAAGTGAAAAAGAGAACGAAAGAGGGAGCCAGAAAGAGAGAGAAAGAGAGAGACGAAAAAAATAATATGCTATCGTATTGACAAAATCATTCATATAACAGGCAGCATCGCGCCATACAAGCGCCGATTTTAAACGCGAATTTCGCAAACGCGAGGCGCTCGTTCGCCTTGGTGCGAGAGTGTGAGCTTGACGGTGTTATGGGGGAGAGATTCATTATTTTTCATTAAACAAAATAATAATACGCTTATTAATTGATTAATTAAACATCACGCATGCATTACGCTCCTCCATCAATGGCACCGTCATTTAATCCTCCCCTCGAGCCTTTTGGCCGTTTCAGGCTTGCTTGTTACGCTGACTTTTATCCCGCGCGAGTTTTATCAGCCGCCGTATCTCACTCCCGCGAATGTATCCACACGCGTCACACGCTTACACACGCGCGGGCACGCGCGCACAATGAGCGCGCGTGCGCGCATGTTCCGGGAAATCCTTAAGAAAAATCGCACGTCAAGATAAACGGCGGTTCTTTAAAGTAAAATATACACACGTAATGCACACAAGGGTCGTCTTCACAAGAGAAGCGGATGCGCGTAAGCGCGACACGCGCGCGCGCGCGCGCGCGAAGTGCATAAACTTCCTGGCGCGCAAAAGCGAAGCTAGAAAACCGCGCAAGTTGCGGTGGCGAATGCGATATAAAACGCCTTTGTCTTGCAAAAACCCGCAGACGTATATCATGCGAGCCCAGGCCGCGGGCATTGTTTTACTCTCGCATAATTACTGCGAGTCACGTTTTAAAGTTGAATTTCACCTAAATAAAGCTTAATATTATTATCGCGGCCGCGGCGCGCCGAGGCGCCGCGCTCTGCCATTATGAGCCGGTTACACTCTCAAATATCGTTATACCGCATGATCGTTTTCGCGATATTAAGTGCGGCGCACCGGGTTTTTCCAGTGTTTTTCGTGCGCGGTGTCGACCGCGACCGGCGTTAATTAGATGCAAGGTGTGGACGTACCTCGCCCCGAGCTACCACGTGCTTTTGACGTTAACTTCGTGATGCCTTTGCTCGTTAACGACGATGATGTATGTTGGAACCGTTTAAAACTCCGCGCTGAAACGTCGCGCGTTTCCACCACCACCACCCGCGCCCCGTCACGACCTTCTCGCCTTCTTCCCTTCACCCCTTTGGAGCGCGCCTCGAAAATATTTCGGATTTGCAACGCGCGTTGGAGTTTAACAAGCGATTTTATCGCGTCCCAAAAATGTGTATCTTCTTAAAACTCTCGTTCTCTCGAATATGTCACACGCATATGAGAACTGACACTGATGAAATACATTACTGAACAAAAATAACGTATCTCTCTTTTATTTTCTAAACTTTCCATATCTTATACACGTTACATATTTCGATACATTTTGAAGTTTATATATAATATTTTCCGATCGTGTTATTTAATTTTTCTCCGATATTAAATTTTTTCTGAATTGCTGAAAAATGTGACAATTTTTCGCTGCACATCCCCGAGACAATAGTCGCTCGGCTAACGACAAAGTCTTTCGGAAGAATCACGCGGGAAAATGACACTATTCTCCCGGCTTGTAAAATAAATCCGCGCGAACATTAAAAAATCCATCCGCCGTGGTCGTTTTCACGGATAGGTGTATCACCCGTTGCCGCGCTGGCACACTCAATTTCCCGCCTTGTGTGTTCGATATACATTTTGCGTCCCCGCAGGAGGCGACGTATTCGTACGTCACGGCCGAAATAAACGTCAGTTATCGACAATGATCCAACGTTACGCGCGCGGAATGTGGCGCCTATACGTGTACCATTTCACGTCATCGCCCGGTAACGCGCGATGGCACCGTAATTTCGCGTTACGCGTTTATCGCGCGAAGCGTCGAACGGCAAAAAAAAAGAAAAAAAGAGGGAGAGAGATAGAGAGATAGAGAGAAAGAGAGAAAAAGAGAGAGAGAAAGAGAGAGAGAGGAAAAATTAGACACCACACTCGTTCGTAGGACACGGTTGCGGCAAATTTGTTTATCGGCATTGCGAGAGCGGCAGGGCGTTAATATACCGGGGCGTCACCGACGATAACCATTCTCAATATCCATAATTATTATCAGCGGCGAGTGATGTTGGCAGCCCCTGGTTGGCGCAACCACGTGACTCGTTCCCGTCGAAATAAAATGACAACGTTCATTTGCAAATGCGCGAAAGTGCATTATTTTTATTGGGTTTGTTAGTAGCCGTTTCCGTGTGTAGCCCTCCGACGCGCGCGGCTCCGGCTATACTCGTTTATGCGCGGATTTGTATGTGCGGGCGAGCGCGCGAGCGCGTTAGCTCCGGACGTGTGGAATGTATGATGCGGATCGGCTAAAAAGGGGGAGGGTGTACGGGGGATATGTGAGCAGTTTCAACTAGGGGAAATACGGGCGTCGATGGATCTCTCTTCTTTTTTTTTTGGGCGCGATGTATAGAAAAATTACACGTTGATATATATATACGTATACGCGATCTCTCGGATGAGATCGAAAAGCGCGAAACGGCGCCCGCCCGGCGCTATACACGGAAATTTAGACAAGAAGACCTTCATTGGGAGAAAAAGCGTCGCTTTAAAATCGCTTCGTGTTTTGCCAGGAATTTTTCGAGACCGCTGATGAATGCGATGAAGAACGCGGGATGCGTTACAAAAATAAACGAAATGGTTATTATAAAAAATATGTTTGGTAAATAATCCGGGATAAAGTTACGGGCATACGTGACGTTAATTGACTTGGGAATATAAATATCGCATATAATTTTGCAGTAACGCAATATTTACCGATATAATAATTACGGATAATAAGTAACAATTTCCGCTTCTCGTAACGGCAAATAAAACATCCATCCCGTACGCCCCCTCTATTATTTTTCGCCATCCTCGCCGTTCAAATCGCTAATTGAACTCGTCTCGTTACAACTTTCTCGCGGCACAATCCAATAATGCAACATCCATTTCTGTAACGCTAATCACGGCAATTTTACCCGCCAATGGGCGAGACCGTCGTATCTACAGTTCTTCAACGTAATTAAAAATTCGCACAATTCTCCGCTAATCCCCCACATCGCGCAGAGATAATACAAAGGGAACGAAAAGAGAGACTCAAAGAAAATATATGTCCGGTGAAACGACATATTTTTTTCTTTCTTTTTTTTGTTTTATACATACTTGCAACTAGCACTTTTTCTTCGCATAATGTTAAAAAAAAGTAGGTTTTGTATGGATAATAATAATTTAATTTTTTTTTTTTTTCTAAATTGCCAAAATGTGCATGCGGGCGCGCGAATTTTCTGAAACGAGTTTGGAAGCACCGATGATGGTGGTTGAGCGAACAAGAAAGTACACGAGGAGAGAAAAAAGGCGCCGGCGGCAAACTAGAAATCGGCGCGGTCGACCACTTTTCTACCGCGGTATGCAAATCGGGCACGCGGTAACGCGCCGACGATTATACCTGGCACGCGTGCAGCCAAACCGTCGTCCGTGGAAAAAAGAGCTGCAAGAAGACAAAAAATACTGGGGGTGGGGGTGTGGTATAGAGGGAACGGCGCGGTAGTGGACCCGCGATAGTGGAAAAAAGTCGCGGACGGCGTAGGTTGTAAAAATCCGTGGGGGGCTCCACCAATCGGGCGCATTGTGTCCACCCGGCGAACAATACCGTCGCTGCTCGAGCGACTGACGCATTTTCGCGCGAATTGGGCGGTATTGTTGGATTTTTCAAATTGTATTTTTAGCCAGTGCCAGTGTCGACGCGAGGACAAAAATTGCCTGTCGCCGGTCGCGTCCTTCGCGTACCTACACCGCCTCCCTTCGTCGCCGCCCTCTTCGTTCCATTCTACAGCCCTTCGGTTCTTTTTTCGGCAGCATACGTGCGGCTGCGGGTCGCCGCCTGCGGCTGTTGCGGATAAAGCGATGCTCTTCCGAAGCGCGAAATGCAACTCGCCCGTGCTGCGGGCGATCGACTGGCGTTCCGCATGTATGTGCGTGTGTATTGCGCATGTTTGCGGTAAAAAGACACGGAAATTGAATACAAAGCGATAAGGCGATAGTATTATCTTCTCTGATGCTGCGAATGTTTTTTTCAATTGTAAATTTTTTTTTCCCAAAAATGTACAAAAATTTCAGCTTCACATTTTAGATTTATACATATATGTGTGTTGCACTGACAACTTAAAGCAAAGATTTAAATCGCACTTCTCTTTGAAGCACATAAAAAAAATGACTTGAAAATTAATTATATACAACACACACGTGCGTGGAAAACGGTATTTTGAAATGATTCACGATGATGCGCGGTATTATATGACGTATTAAAGGAGGAGTGTCCGAGCAGCTTGAAAAGGTGCGATCAAGTTTTTGCAGCAAATGCAGCAGCCGTCCAAATGCTTGAACGATTTCGCGGAAGGGAGGCAGCCTCGTCGTTCCCTCCCCCCCCCCGCCGCCCCTCGACAAGGAAAGTACCGCTTGTCTGGTTGAGTGACAATCAAAGGCTACAACAGTGCGCACCCTCATTCCTCGATACAAGGAGCCGAGGTACAGTCGCTTGTCTGCAGCGGGCATTCCTAGTACAGTAATCTTATTAAATTTACATATTAATCAACGGATTTTAATTATCCCCAACCCCCGCTGAGCCTTAGCGAAGGAAAGGGAGAGAGCGGAGGAGAAGAACGACGCGATGGGGAAAGGGGGAGAAACGATGCAAGACGAGAAGAGAGAGCGAGACAACGGACGGGGGGGAACGATGTGGATCGGCAAAGTGCGGTCGAGCGAAGGAGAGGCGTATAGTCGAGAGAGAGACCGAGTATGAAAGAGAAGAGGGTGAGACAGAGAGAAAGGGACGAGAAAGAGAGACAGAGAGAGAGAGAGAGAGAGGCGAGCGAGAGAGAGAGAGAGAGAGAGCTCCACCCTTGCGCGGCGGTGGCGGTAGCGGTGGCGGAGACCGAGCCAGCTCTCGTAATTTACATTAATCCAATAATTGCATGGAGGTTTCCTAATTAGAAATTCAAATGAGGTGGTGGCAGGCAGGCACAGGCGGGCAGGGCTACCAACTCAGCAGTGGGAGAACACCATCGCCGCCGAGCAAAGTCCGTGCACATCGGGCGATCGTACGTCGACTGGCCCCGGCCTAACACGAGTCCGAGTAATGCCGGGGTGGGCGTCAAAAGCTACCAGAATCCTCGAAATTTGGACCACCGTGCTGCTGCTCGTGTAACCTATACCTATATCGGAGCTACGGTCACACATCAAACAGAGAGGCGAGTGCGCACTTCCATCCGCTATCTATCCTTAGTCAGAGAATTCCGAAGTAATATCCCTCGATGGGAACTTAATTCATTACGTATACATTTAATTACTTTTCTGTTTTCTGTTCGCGCAACAATGACTCGCTTGAAATGAAATATTAATGTGACTAAAAAATTTTTTTAACGTCTCATCACCCGACGAGAAATAATTTCGCGCGATCGTCTAGTTAGTTACGTAATCACGCGAAATACTCCTCGCTACTTTTGCTACGTAAAAAAGTAGTAATTAGAGCAAATGTTGCTTCGAAAAGAAAAAAAAAAAAATGTTAAACGCACTCTCGCGCGAAGATTCGAGCTGGTCGACGAGCGCGGGAGTAATTTCAGCGCAATATAACGTTGTCCATTGGTACATCCCGGTGCGTGTGGTCCTTTTGTTGTCCCCGGAGGGTTCCCTCGGCAAACGTAACACGTCCCTAATATCGTCACAGGCCCGTCCCTCAGTCGTCACCCAGGGCATATCGTGGCACATGGGTCGAACCCGTCCCTGATAGTCCCAACGTGCTCGATTAACGAAGGTGTCAACCTACGAGCCAATGCGTATCATTTTCACGAGCCGACTAACTCGAGTCGCGAGAGAAAAAGAGAGAGAGAGAGACAGATAAGCAAGCGCGTGGCTTTAGAAACGTCAATAGAAATAAACAGATATATATAATTCGCTTTTCATTTATTGATTTCGTTTTTCTCAGTCACCACAAAAAGATCTAAAATATAAATTGCAAGAAAATTGATTGAAAAATCGATATTTTTGCACACAAGACAGTGTAACACGTTCTTTGAAATTTTAAAATATCATCAATGTTGGACGATTTTTTTTTAAAACAATGAATAATGAAAAGTAAGCGAAAGAAATTAATATATGTGAAATTATACGCTTCTGTACACTTCTGCTTATAAAATTTGTAATTTCGACTGTATATAAGTGAAATACATATATATAATAATCTCATTATGTAATTTGCTTCAATTTCGAGTCTACCGTATAATTCCGTCCTGCGAAAACGCTTTCCACCCTTATACGATCTTCGTTAGAATTTCAGGTCATCGACGAAATCGTCGACTATTCCCCGTTGCAGCGGGTCAACCGAGTTTCGTCGAAGGAACTCCGCGTGCAATTATGATAATGGCGACCGTAGTCGAAGCACCTAACCCAGGCTAACTCCGTACGTTAGTTCTGGTAGTTCAGATATCGTCTGTGTTTAAACAGCTAGGCGCTGCTGCGGCAACCGCCGTCGCGAAAGGGGTGAGACCAAGGGGGTTTAGCGACGGTGGGGGGAGGTGAGAGGACGGGAGGGGAAAGGGGGGAGAGGACGAATCTGGATGGCGGAGAGTATGAGGCTACGACGGCAAATCTACATAATATAACCAACTATTGTTCAAATAGACGGCGCTCCGCAGATTCAATTACCATTGTGATACAATTAATGTTGGGAATTTCATCAATTCGAGTGCCGGGCACGGCTCTTACATATGCATAGGAGAATCGAACGTAGCGCGGATCTCGCAGTCGAAGAAAGTCGATGACAAATATTATACGAGCTGGTTGGTACCTAATCAAGTCTAGCGATCCCCGTGTGGTTACGGATGTCGTGATACGACAGCGGTTAACGGCATATATAGTTTCGAATCTTTGTGTGTGTGTGTGTGTGTCGCGCGATACTCCCCGATAAATATGCTAAAAAGAGAGAAACGTATCGACTGAATCTCCAATTTTTCTTTCACACGACCGAAAAAGACGAAGTTACCTAGACGTTTCCTCGCCCCATCGCGCGAAACTCGCGTGAAAAATGTTTGCGCGCGTGACGATCGGCGACGTACGAGCGAATAAATTAATAATTTTCACGGTACGCGCGCAACACACAATTTTGTCGCCACGTTCGACACGTGGAGTGCGCGCGCGCACGCGCGCGTATGACAGGCGGTCGCGTCATTGCGCCGAATTAATCGTCGATATTGTTGCGCCAAATTAAGCGGTGTATCAAAAAGCTGTCGCAAAATTAAACGCCGAACCGAAAACGGCGATTTCTTTCGAATTCCGCCGCAACGCGTCTCGTGACGCGTGAGAACCACTGACTTCGCGTGCGGCGATCCATATAAAT
Organism: Pseudomyrmex gracilis; assembly: GCF_002006095.1. Classification (NCBI taxonomy): domain Eukaryota; kingdom Metazoa; phylum Arthropoda; class Insecta; order Hymenoptera; family Formicidae; genus Pseudomyrmex; species Pseudomyrmex gracilis. Next base: position 227,277 of record NW_018020799.1, on the reverse strand, counting down.
TCTAATTCCGCAATCAGCGGCATCCAAGATAGTTCTAGGCCGATCCTAGCCCACTAATTCCAACTACCTATCCGCGCCCTACCTTCTTATATTTACCCGACAGTTCATAATAGCCATAATCAACGGTTATACCAATCCCACGATAATAATTACCGAACCTGAAACTTTCACCGGTGTGCCGGCACACATTGCGGCCACTGTGTGCGAGACCGTGTGTCTCGTGCGGATAATTCCCCCGCACATGCGTTGCCGCCCTAGCGCCTAGAGTGATTAAATTTCCTTCCCGCACACACACGGAGAAGAGAGATCCGAAACGGCCTAGCAAGAAAATCAGATCGGCCTGATCGTTCTGATTCGTATTGGCCGCGCGCGTGCGCGCACACACTCTCGTGTAACGTTGTTGGTGAAAATGCGTGACCGCAAAAGCGTATAACCCGTAACAAGTCTCTCAGGGCGGGCAAGGGTCGTTAATAATATCGCTAAGATAACGAGCTCGTAAATAAGCGCGCGAATATGTATACTTGCACGGAGAAAACTGTTATGGTTGCTAGAATCACATTATCTATGGTTAGAACAGCAATTGATATGAGTTCAAGTTAAATAGATATTACATCAAAAGTTGCTGTTGACATAAGCTCATTTATACAGTTCGCACAGCCATATTTAAATGA
>NW_018020799.1:211092-226136 GCF_002006095.1 Pseudomyrmex gracilis | reverse complement strand
GTATGGTTATAGTATCCATAACGACTATCCTCATTAATGTTGGATCAACCATACAAGTCATTTCCATAGAACTATGGTTTCTACAACCATAGTGTACGCATGGGCGAAAAATAACATTACTATTTTGTTGGGGCAACTATATTTCCTGAAGTGATATCCATAGTGTTTTCTCCGTGTAGAATACGTAAGTTGGCGGAATAATTCGCGCGTGCAGATACGGATCCCGATGGGGGGACCTTGAATTATCGAAAATAGGTTGGGTCGATCCGAGGTCGAAGCCAGGCAAGTTTGCCGCAGCTAAGGCGCGGGAGGTGGGGGGATCGCTGGAAGGGGGGTCGAGGGGAGCAATTTTCGCCGGCCCCTTCGCCGCTCTGCGCCCTTCTCGTCTCCTAGAATAATCGATCGTATAATTATCGTGATGTACCTGCTAATGCCGCGAAAATCAGCCCCTCGCAGCGTCCGCCGAGCAGACGGCGGGTTAAGCGTCGGTAGTAGGAGCACATGGTAATTATATCACCGCCTAATGGATATAGTTAATTGCTAATTATGAGGCCTGCCGAATGATCGATAGTACCGTGAGGCATCGCGGCCCCTGATCGTTCGTCGGAAACGACAGGATGGCGACGAGGGATTGCCAAGAGTGTCATTCTGGCCAATGCCGTACGACCCTGAAGCCGCTCTCTTCCTCCTTTCGTTCTTGAACCAGTCAAAATTCACGTTGATTAAGGATCGTAATCGCTCGGCAAAAATTTCTATCGAACTTAACAGTGATTTTAATTACGTCAAAGTGACGTAATCACTACTTGGCTATTCTTGGGAAAAATAATTAATAAAAATAAGTCGACCGTTAGATGCCAAAGTGAAACAATGTTTTAACAGAGAGAGGTGACTGCACACACATATATATATACACACTCGTGATATTTCCATACAAAACGTCAGTCTCTCTCTTTCTCTCTCTTACGTCCCAATTACCTTTTACCAGAAACAATCATAATCTTTTTACGCCGAATAGAAAATGAGGAGAGTTGAAAGTACGCGATTGTTCTTAAGTTCGCGGCACGCGAATACCTCTGGCGGCAGGTACTAGCTCCGCCAGAATGGTGTTGGTGACACGAAATCACACACACACACAGAACCACCCTCTCTCTCTCTCTCTCTCTCTCTTTCTCTTTCTTCTCTCATCGTGTTTCCTTGAAAGGTCGTTCGGCTGGATACGCGGTAATTAGATATCGTGCAGGCGAGAAATTAAAAGTGAAACACATAGCTGCGCGCAAAAGGTGAGCTGCACGCCTGTGTCTTTAAGACGTCGCGTTTCGCAGAATCGCGTGCGCGGACTGCAAAGTAAGCCGCCGCGACGCCGACTAGGTGCAAACGTCAAAGAGCGGAATAATGTTAGCCCGTTCTAAGAGGGACTTTATTAGATCGGTCCGCAGTCACGCCGTTCACGTAAAATCCACGGCGTAAAGCGTCACGCGCGCGCGCGCCTACTCGAGCCGCTTTTGCCAGCAGGTGCAGAAATCCGCTGAAAAGGGTCGGCCACGTCACCAGACGAAGAGAGAGGAGTGGTGAGTGGAAAATGGGCGCGTGCCTTGTGGAGGGCGTCGGGAACGACGAAATTTCTAGAGGATGCCAAAAATCAAAGAGATGGAAATTAACTCTGAGCTGAGAGAGACGAAGAAAATGAGAGAGAAAGAGGGATAGAGAAAGAGAGAGAGTGTATGTGTGTGTGTGTGTGAGTGAGTGAGACAGAGGGAGATAACCGGCTGAGAGATTAGCTAACGAGATTTCGAGTCCTCGAGATGGTCGCACCGCAACCTAAAGACAATTATATAAGCGGTGAGTGTCAAATGCTGCCTGGTGATATAATTAAAGTGTACTTAATCTTACGTATATACGTGTATACATACATATATGATGACGCGCGTCGTAGCTGCCCGAAATTTGCTGGGTCATGAACGATAGGATTAACGAGATTCTGTTTCACTTGCGATTAAGCAAAAAGACGTTGATAAAGAGATTGGGCAGTTAGCAAAATGTCAGTAACGATAATAACGTCACGTACGCATTATTGCTTCGAAAAGTATACAACGGTTAGTTTATATGATATGTACATATATATGTGCTATATATATCTCTTACATAGAGAATATATATATACGCGCGCAATAAAAGTTACAATTATTTCTCTGTAATGTCATCTCTGCGCGTAATTTTTGTATCAGAAAAATAAATCGCGATATTTTTAATTCGATTGAAAAAAAAAGCGCTATCGAAGCGCGACCGATTAATCGATTTGGTAGAATCAATTTGCCATTGTAGGCGGTTCATTACTCCGGTAATCGTATACAGAAAAAAAAAAAGAGCGCCTTTGCGACCGATTAACAATTTTCCATGTGAACCGTATCGAATGTAACGTCTACTTATGTGCATATTCTCGGGTTATTACCGGTGCGCGCGGCGCAGCGGGAATAATCGTCTTAGCAGAAAGCCACGAGTGTTGTACTATCGCTGGAACATCTAGAATTATGCTCATTAACACCGAGGCATCTGCTAATGATCTTACTTATGGCTCCGGATTGTGTAACTCAAGGACTGGCGCGGAAATCGGTCACCGCGAATAATAATTCTTTGTGGAATAAAATTATTTCTTCCACGAAATTACATGTGATTAAAGTTTGCACTGACGTGACACGCTAAGTGAATGTACAACGATCATTTTCGCATATAAACACATTTAGATTGTAACCACGTGTAATTATCTCGAATGTTACTTTGCTTGTATTATTGCTCTTACGTGTGGAAACCTTTGTGTAATCATTCTAAAGAAAAAAAAAAAAATTTGCAGAAAAAAACTGTGACAAAAAAAAAAAAACATAGATTATGTCAAAAAAAAGAAACGCGTCTCGCGAGAAATTAATCAAATGCTGTGCAAATTAGATTTTAACAAGCAAAAATGACATAAAGAAAAATAAGATTCAAACGCGAGAGGAATAAAAGCTGCAACGGAGGCGCACAGATGCGACGCGGCGTTGATTTAAACTCGCGACTTAAACGAAGGAAGACGCTTTTACGAGAAGAAGCATCAAGTACCGCAGCGATCTCTGTGGATTAACGCACTGCTCCCATGCATCTCTATTGTGCCGCTTGGCGGCTTCGCTCGTCATCACTGCGCATCGGAGTCTGTTCACAAGATTGACCGGATTTACCAGAGCAATAATAATTTATTCCTCCGTCTCCCTTCCTCCCTCCATCCCTCCCTCTCTCTCTCTCTCTCTCTCTTGCCCCCTTCTCTCATCCATTCCTCGTGTCACTCGGAGAGTGATCAACAAACGGCAAGTGGATCTCTTAACATGTGTCGAGTGGACGGTCGCGCTGATGACTTCTGGGAAACTTCTTCACGGCGACTGACTTGGCGCTGTCGAGAGGAAAACGTCGACCCATAATTACCGCAACGACCGTGATGGCTCGACGTGAGCCGCGCACCCAAATAACCGTAATCTGACATCGGGAGACGAGAGAATTTCGCTTTCCGAGAATTATACCGGTGACACATTTGCGCGCGACCATTATTTCTTTCCATTCGGGAATATTGTATACATCTCGTGGAAATGATATTTCGCGAAAAGCGCGAAAAACTCGGCCGAAGAAGGAAAAGTGAAGGTGACGGGCGCGGAAAGGAACGACAACTGAGGCCAGCGCAAAGCGCGGTCAGAGAAAAGGAAGAGGAACAAAAAAAAAAAAAAAAGGAGCAACAACTGGCTCGACACTTCGTGCAGGACCGAGGCCACGGTCGGTTTAATTAAGTTGCGCGAGCTGGCAGAAGTTTCGTCGGGTTTGTTTCGAGACGCGGGAGAAGGAGCAAGAGGGAGACAGAGAGAGAGAGAGAAAGAGAGAGAGAGAGAGAGAGAGAGAGAACGGGACTGTGTTGTAGCGACACAAATAAATTTTCCCGGAATGGCATTGTCTTTGAGGTCGACACATTTGCGGAATAATACTCGATAACTCGGAGGGGGGCCGAGGAGAAGTTATATTAGGACGGCTTAATTAACCCCCCACCCAATTGCTTCGCCCCACCAATCCCATCCGTCGTCTTTCCCCCCTTCACAACCACCCTCTCTCTCGCCGTATTCCTCTCTTACCCTCCCTCACTATCTCCTTCTCTCTTTCTCTCTCTCTCTCTCTCTCTCTCTCTCTCTCTCTCTCTTTCTCGCTCATGCTTTCTCCCTCTTTTCGTCGCTCAGTACGTCTTTCTCTCTCTTTCTCTCTGCCGCTATCCTCGTTCACGTAAACTGCGCTCGACCCTTCTCCAGCGCACGGTATAGATATCCGCTTCGACTCATTATGGATTCCTTATTACGGGAATAGATTAACGGATTAAATCTTAACCGACGACAGAGCAGCGCGAGGATAAGAGAGAGGGAGAGTGAGGCCGAGGTCGAGCGCAAGCGTCCTTATAGACGCTCTATTATCGTCACCTTTTCTACATCTAGGAAAGCGGGTCAATAATCGCCTCGTAAAGAATCCCATTATTCTCAACGACGACAGCCATTTCATTCGAGTCATTTGCAATCATTAACATCCGTTAAAAGTTAGAGTGGCGCGGGGTGGGACCGACGTCTCTCCGCGTGAAAGAAGATGCGCCCCGGAGACGAACTCGTCTCTCGCGCCTCTCGCAATCTCTTCGCGTTTTCGCGCAAAACATGCGAAAATCAAGTTTTTTCATTACGTTTCGTTTTTCGAGCCGAGAAACGGCGGCGAAGAAATAAGGAAGTATTAAAATTCAGACTGTTTCAGTCGTCTCTGATGAGATTATCACCCTGTTTTACACGTTTCGAAGAAACACACACACACACAGACGTTAAACGTGTGTTACACGTTTCGTGGAAACAAATTTGCGCGTGTCTCTCGCTGACCAATGAGCGAAACAGACGTGTTATTTGTACGAAATTTTACAGGAATTCGAAGGTACGTGAGGGTGTGTGGAAGAGAGACGATTGGCTGTTTCTCGAACAGAGCCAGCGAAGGTCGAGCTTTGGCGAGAGAGGATCGATCGATCGAAGCGATCGACGACGGCGTTTCCTCGAGTTGGGCAAGTCGTTCCGTTGACCCCGTAACGTGGAACCGGTAATACGGAACGCTATTTATTCCCGAAGTTTCGAAGGCTCGGGTGAGCCGAAAGCAGCTCACTTCGAGGTAATTACGAGGATTCGCCGTCTTTCTCGGTCGCGCTGGCGCGCCAAGCGTTCCCGTCTCTGTTTCTTCGTCGGCGCAAAGTATACCTCGGTCTCGCTCCCGCCCGCCGATTCTATCGGGCATAATTACCTTTCGCTGTCCCTCTCGGATAATCATTGTAACACCTAAGCACCCTACCTAACCTACCGGAGCCTAGCCAGCGTTTCCAGCATTATTCGCCATCGATCGACCGCCCTGACGACGATTTCCGTGCTACGACGTGGTCATTGCCGTACGACCGGGGATCGTTTCGCTAACGATCACGGTGTCACCGAGACGAGAATTCCGCGATTATCGTTTCGCGAATGCGAAAACGATAAAATCTCCTCGCGATCGAGCGCCGATTAAATTCTTTTTTTTTTACAATTGTTTTTTATCCCGCGTCGCGCGGAATTGAAACGGGAAGTCCTTCAGAATTTTTTCACGGTAGATTGGCGGTTAATAACAAGCGCTGCCAAAGAAATTCATATCCAAAATAAATCGACACACGTATTTTTCTCATCTCGTGAAGTAATTTGTCTCATTTATATTCCATCATTTAAAATACACGAGAAAAATAATAAAACAAGTAATTTTTCGTTTTCTTTTACCTTTTTCTTTTTAATCAAGCAAAATCGTAATCGCGATTGCGCACACGCTCGAATTGGAACATCCTTTGCAATTAATGATAGCACGCGAGAGCGATACATACGTGTCTGAAATCGCACGATTTCCTTAAGCGCGGTCTTTTTCATGACTCCGTCAATCGGATGAGAGACGTATCTCGGCGGAATATCCGATATGACGTTAATATGCAGGATTCCCGTTTGACCCGGCGCGACACGATAAGCGTTGCAAACGTATATGTGTGTAGGATCGATGACTTTTCGTCTCGATCGCCGCGAACGAACGAACGCGGCGGCAACTGCCAGCGATGCGCTCCAAAGTTTTATCGATCCCTATTCAATGAGGATACCGCGGGCGCAGCACGCGCGACGCATTAAATCATTGAAATTTATGCAGCCGGCCGCGGTACGTGCAGTATCTTTCACTTTTCATTACGGGATCATTTGTCATGCGGCCGTAGATCTCTTATCACTCGGCGATCATAAACAACCACGCATAAATTCCAACTTTCGCGCATAACCTGACGCCGACCATCGACCACCGGCGCCGCCAAATTTATTACTTCAAAACGCATCGGGAATACGCTTGCCCTATATGACAAACCTTTCTGCTCTCTCCGACGTCTACGTATCGTCGGCGATAGCCATCCGTGTACTGATGTAACCGTCGGGTCGAGTTTTATCGGGTCTAGATTCTAGATAGCCGTCTATATACACCGTAGCGCGGATCGATAGGGCGCCGATTAGGCACACGACGACCCGCAACCACCTCTTCGTGTTCTGTAAAATCTATGTAAATTTATATATGTTTTTTTTAATTATGCCGTTGCGCGCGCGCGCGCACACACACATACACATGCAACTTTCCTGCTTTGATCTCCGACAGGGTCGCGCATACAAAATACTGCGCGTTCGCATTTGTGTGTCAATATGGCGTTGCGACAAATGAATTTCTTTTTACTATCTCGTCGCGATGTTCCCGACGTCCTTGCTGATCGCATCCTTGAAAAAGAAGAGAGGACCAGTTTCACACATAAAAAAGTTTAATGCTCTGGACGAATCAGCGTCGCGCGTTCATTCACCCCGCGCGCGCCGCATAATTATGTGTCTATGCTTTATGGCAACGACGTAACGAAGGAACCCGCGCGCGCGCGCGCGCGCGCGGGTGCCGGGTTGCTTTCAGGCACTGTAAATTAAAGTTGAGAAAGTGCGCTATGCGAGTAGTCATCGCGGAACGCGCGCGTTAATTAAAGCTCATTGTAATAAAGAACGCTTTTTATTCACTTTGCCTCGTTCAGGGCAGCCAACCGGGCCTGGACTCTGCGCGCGGGATATTTTTATGTTTAATTATATTACGCTTTACCCGGAGCTTCCCCCGGACTGTCTTCTTAGCGGCGTAAAACACCAACGACGGCGCTCTGAGTTTTAAACTTTAATTGTCGCCACGACCGCGCGCGCGGTTTATCCGCCAATAAAAGTATCCCCTCCGTGACGTGACGTTTTCTCTCGACGGCGCGATTCTGAGCTCGTTTCGGGATCTGGAAAAGATTTTTCAGCAAGACACTGGTTTAACGACGATCCGAAACGAACAAAAAAAAAAAAAACAAACAAATGTACGATAACTCGGCGGTGTTAAGAATTCAATGCCAAGCTGTCGATCTGTCCGTCACCCTCTCGCAACATCCTCATTTCTCTCCCAGCATCTCTTCTCCCTATACTCGTGACTTCTTCCTCCCCCTCTCTAACCCGCCCTTCTCTCACTCTCACTCTCGCTCCTGGCACTGAGAGATATCAATTAGCACTACGTCCCGGGGAATTAATCTCAGGAATTAATATCACGACGTTGCCAATTAATTTTCGTTAATTTCGAATCAGCAGTTTCCAGAACACCGCCAGTGCGGCTCCCTAACACAAATCCCTATCACCCCGTTACGATAGGACGGAGCCAAAGCGACGTGTGTGGTGTGAGCAAGAGGGAGGATGGGTGGAGTGGGCGGTTGAGACGTTCTAAGAAAGAACACGGGAGCGTGCACGTGCGCGCAAGCGTTTTAGTGTCACAGAGGGTGAGCGCAAGGCAAGAGGAGAAGTGGAGGAGAACGGACCCGATTTGGTGGCAACGTGAGCACTTTCCGTGAAAGTTCGACGTGCAGAGGCGAGCGTCGCACATCGGTCGGTTCTCGCCGTGCCGAGGAACGAGGGAGGTCTCCTCGGCCTCTCCTACGCGTTTATCAAAACACACATTTAATTATGCCGCGCATCGTCCTGCACTCTCGCTGAAAGAGGAGGATGCGCGTGCGGTGCTCTTTCGCTTATTCCGAGCTTAATTCACACCTGCAACCGTGACGGCTAGCGTCGCTTAAATTAAAGCGGCGAATAATAAAGGCGTCAGCTCTGCGCGGCCGTTTCCTTTTTATTTCTGTGCACGAGCGGCCGCAAGTCCATAGTGCCGAGCCTTTTGTTCTTTGTGCCCTCGAGAGAGAGATAGATAGAGAGAGAGATAGAGAGAGAGAGATAGAGAGAAAGAAGGGGGAAGAAGAGAGAAAGAGAAAAAGAATGCGCTCGCGCATCTGTAAGCTGCGAGAAACTCGCGGAGAAATATGTATAGGTTACACGAGCAAGAGTTTTGCCAAGGGGCTTTTTCACTAAATCCAAAGAAAGACACCTTCCAAATAGTGTAAAACAAATGTTCGACGAATAACACGAGATATAATTTGTGTGCAAAGTTTATCCACACACGTATCACCTTAAAATAAAAAAAAAACTATAAATAAATTGCGCATACAGAGACAATAAAGTTAATGCATATTTTATATTTTTGAATAAAACTATGTGCGAATAAAACAACCGTACAGGTGCCTCTCGATTTCTGACTTGCGAAAGAGCGACCGAAACTCAAGCGTCGACGAGGGTCAATGAGAGAGAAAGAGGAGAGAGAGAGAGAGAGAGAGAAAGAGGGAGAGAGAGAGAGAGAGAGTCTCGCGCGACTTATCCAGACGACGTATTTAAATTCAGTCGAACTTTGGCGCCGTAAGTTCTCCGGGCTCGGGACGGTTGAATTGAAAAGCTAATTCTCGTCGTACAATCGGCTCGTCTCGGCATAGGGCAAACTTTGTGAATGTGTCTCATTAACCGGGCGCGCGAACGATTCGCCAAAGCGCGCGCGTGCGTGCGTACGTATACGTACGTACGTGCGTGTGAGCGCTTGCGTGCGTGCGAATGTTTCATCGATGTAACCATCTCGATGCACAATCTCTTTATACACGGTCAAATAATCCCGACGTGTATTTTGTATTTCAAATACTTCATGCCAGAGATTCATCCGACGTAACAACGCAAAGTTCGCTTCTTCTTATATTAATGTATCTTCAATAAAACGGCACAGCGGAAATACAACGCGAATACTTAATCGAAGTTTCATCAGGCGACCGAGGCGAGGTTATTGTTTTTCTTTGAAATTCGGCGCTTTACCCGAAGCTCTCCTTCCGCGTGTTCTTACAAAAGTATAAAAAATGTGGTCTCTCTCTCTCTTGCTCTCTCTTTCCCCGTCCCCCCTCCCCCCCCTCCGGGGGTCTCTTTCGTTGTGAGACTCGACATAACGATGGGATCGATCGCGAAGTTCGCGACGGCACTTCTGCCGCTTCTGTGAAGCTTCGGGCGGACTTCTCTAAATAATGAGATACATTTAATCAGAGGATTAATGAGCGCCAAAGAAGCGGAATGAATTATGAATGATATTTATTATTCGTGCGCCGAAGCTACCGAGAAAATAATAATGGTAATCGTCGTCGCGATTGTAATAATAACAATAATAATAGCAATAATAACAACGACAATAAGAGCCTCGGCGTTCTCGGCGGAGAACGAGGCGCAGAGACGGGCGAAAACAGAGGGTGGGGAAACTTTGTCTCTCTCCCGGCTCTATTTGCATAAAATCGTCGTACCCGACGCCTCCGAAGATAATGAAATGAAACTAAACAAATAATGTAGATGCTAAACATTAATTACATTCGCCCCAGAAAGCGAGCGAGAGCGGAGAGAAGAGCAAGGGAGAGAGAGAGAGAGAGAGAGACGGAGAGTGGCGGCTAGGGGTTTTCGTAAAATTAAGAGACGTCGAGAGAGGATAGTACACGGACAACGGACGAACGAAAAGGGGACGAACTGCCGCGCCATCGGGGGTTGCGAACTAAGAGATCGCTTAAGAAGTTTAAATGGGAAACACCGTGGAAAGGAAAAGGGTAAGAGAAGCGGGAGATATTCCTTTCTGCGCGTCGAGAGATCGCCATCGAAATCGTGGAATACCAATTTACATTGTACGAGGCGTTTATTTCGGAAGTGGTTCGCAAGTCGAGTTTCGAAACATCGCGACTCTCTCAAGAAGGCGCGAATGTAAATCAATTAACGCGTGTCGAGGTTTGCGCAAACCAAAAAAAAAAAAAAAAAAAAGATTTCGAAACCGATGCGTTTCTTTTTCTCGCGCGTTGAGATTTTTTAATCGTATGGAATAAGAATTCTTGATTATATTCGCCCTCGAACTCAATTTTAAACGTGAATGACTTTGTGATCTGGTTTTTGATATTATACCATACTTGTATATAAATATCGAGAAGATGATATTCTTTTATCTGAACATTTGAATAAATTATATTGCATAATTGAATCACAATGTAAATTTTTTCTTCTTTTCTATAAAACACAAGCAACGCATTTTTCACGTTTGCGACTTTATATTGTTATAAAAACGCTCATCGGGCACTAAAAATACATCGCGTCCAATTACTCGAAAAGGAAATAAAGATCGTTTCCTGAACCTCCATCCTGTTCTTCTTTGCGAACAACAATCATCCGATTATCCTCGCTCGATTCTGCAACGCCTGGCTAATTACCCGCTTCAAACGAGAAGAGGCAGGAATTCAATTATCTCGCCGCGCACAGAATCCGCATGGAAAGTTTGACGGAGGCCTGTCTCGGCGAGTAAGTCGCTGCGAAAATATGCAACGAGTCAGTCCGTCCTCTCTTTTCTCTCTCTTTCTCTCTTTCCTTTCCTCCCTGGAGCTCGCACCCCGTTCGTTTGTATATTTTTGTATGAACATACGATAAAGAGAGTCGGTACACGACGCACGTTTCGCGACGAAACACCGTCGTGTGTCGCGGGGACGAGTTATGCGACGTGCGGATCCGCACGTACGTACGTACATACGTATGATAGCCACTGACCGTTGCATTTCGTTGAGTATGCATTTACGAGCATGTTGGACCTCTTTCGCGGAGACATTGATGGACAAGCGCAGCTTATATGGCCGCCGCAAGGGAGCCCGTCGTGGCCGTTTACATATTTATGTTATGACTTCGCTTCACTCGACTTAATTGACGGAATTGCCATAAATTTACGAATATCGCGTGGATACCACGACCGACGGACAGGAGATATACGCACGTATATATATATATATATATATATATCTGTGCGCACTCTTACGTATACGGAGAGACGTTGTTTCATATATATATGTATTGTATATAAATACAGAGAGAGAGAGAGAGAGAGAGAGAGAGAGAGAGAGAAAGACTCTCTCTCTTTCTCATGAATTTCGATGAATACCGACTAAGGTACTCGGGACGGAATGTCGTTTGTTATCGGGACGATCTCGCAAAATCTCGAGATCCGTCGACGTCTTTTACGCGTCTTCTATTAGATTTCACGTTTTATATTTATATGCATTTGGTGGCACGACGTTGAGACGCGCCGCGCCGTTTAAGCGTTTAGAAACTTCCTTCTTGGTTTGTTATATGCCTCACGAGAGCGAACCAATCGTAATAGATTCTTGCGCAATTGTCTCATCGTAAAGTAGCATCAGAGACGATTAGTTATCATTGGGTGGTAGTTTAAAATCATCGCGCATGATGCGATATTAATGGAGTCTCCCGCGACAGAAGGTCACATTCATGATCGTCGGCACCGTCGCAAATAGAAATCTCACATCTCGCAAGTATTTTCAGCAAGTTGCAAGAATATTTATTCGCACAGTTTGCACAACGCGCCTTTATCCTGTTATTTTTGTCTTTCTACTTCCGTCTCTTTCATAAATATATGACGTGCAAAATGATACGGTAAACATTTTTTTTTTTTCATCGAAAAGAACAACACGTACGTTCGCAAAGTCGTAAAATAAATCTGTATCAAGATTCTGAAATAAGGTGTTTCTTTCAACATCAGAAGACCGGGAAACCTGATTTTGTTCTGAAGGCTATCTCTCTCTCTTAAGACATTTCATAAATTTAAAATTTAGATTTCGGGAGAAAGAAAGAGAAAGAGAGAGAGAGAGAAAGTAAAGTAGACCTTCCACTCTTGGCCAAAGATGCGAGCGCGACGTTTCTCGAATGATGTAGCTGCGCATAAAGTGGACAAACTGGGATCATTTATCTGCTTTCCTCGGAGCTCGCTCTCCTCGCACGATGAGGGGAAATCGGAGAAGGAGGCGCGGCAGAATGGGCACTGGTTTATTTCAGGGGATAATCCAAACAAATGTACTCAGTGGCCCGCGAGTAAATAACATGCAGATGCCGTAATACTGGTTGACCGATGGCTTTACTCGTCTCCGGCTGTGAACGTGCCCCGCGAAGTTTACGCAAAAGAACTTTTGACGTACAGTACATGATCTTGCGAGAATAGAAGCTCTTGAGATAAACGCCATAATCTGCGTGAAATAGCAACGTTAGGACCGAACGACTTCCTCGAGTCGTTTGATGTCACATTTTAAACAAAGATTAATAATCCACACGCGGAGGTTGGCGCTTTTAAAAATTATTTACAAATAAGAAGACAAACACGGAATAAAAAACTTTAAATAATTAAAGGGTAAAATAATTAAATATGTCACAATATTAAAATCAATATAAAACAGGCCAAATTCACGAGCAAAACTAAAGATATTCTTTATTAATAATTAATAAAGAATTAATTAATTAATAATTATTAATAAAGAATATCTTTAGTTTTGCTCGTGAATTTGGCCTGTTTTATATTGATTTTAATATTGTGACATATTTATTTAGATATTACGAGCTGCGTTTTATTATTATTATTTTTAACTTTGTTGTAATTTTGTTTAAAATAATTAATATTATTAACATAACATTTATATAAAAAATGTTTACATATAAAAGTTTTTCAATACTTTTATACTCGTTATTTTGTTATAATTTGGGAAACACTCAATTTCTCAAGATTTCATCGAATTGCATCGGACGCAATAAAAGACGTTTGGATGGAGTTGCCGGCACCCACGTCCGAACCCCTTAACGGGGGTTTTAGAACGGATAACCTGGTTTCGAAAGGGGCAGCAGATGGGGTGTTGGTCAGTGGCTATCTCAGACTTCCCTCATCTTGTGCCGGTCCGGCTGCCTCGTGGCTGTTCCGCCGCCCCTTACGTCGTACCACCCTGCTTTATCCGCCCGCTGACCATCCGCCCCCATAGTTTCCTGGGAGATCGATTGTTATGCATAGCCTGTATTTGCCCGGCCAGCTCTGTAACCGGCCCTGGAGTCTGGAACTCGACTGCAAGAAGCGACCGATCGACCAGCGTCCAGAAGACCCCGGTCCCGATAGTACTCGGCCTTCGGATACGAAGAAGGCAATTTCAGACGGACGGGCAAATTAGACGACCGTGGTTTTAAGGCTTCCGCGGATACGCCCAAGTAAATCGATAGCTACGATAGATGGAATAGTTCTGTCTGTACCACCGGTGTCTGCTTACAGATCCAATCAGTTGTACGTCGTCGCGTTGACAACGATCGACCGTAGCCTCTTTGATTCACCGTTAAACTTTATTGTACAAGTCGGATTGGGTTTTAAATTTCAGCGCAGGTTAATACGTCGAGCGATACGTCCGACGAATTTGTGATAGGAATTTCTCATGGCGTGCGTGCAAATCGCACATACGGCAATCCATTAAGAAATTGGTCGGATCGTCTCCTGTTCGAGTTTTGGGAGCGGAAACAGCTGACTCGCGGTGAGAAGAGACCAATGTCTCTTCTGCGGAATGTTTATTCTTGTACGCGGACCGACGTCCGGTCATCTTCTCCAAACAAACAACGAAATGCAAATTGAGATTATTCCCCAGCTGTATTTGCTGTTAACCTGAATTATTCGAGTCTTAATGATGGCTTAGGCAACAACCCACTGATCTGAGGGATTAGACCGTGAATATTGCAGGAACTAATGAACACCGGGGAATTAGGTCCTTGCCAGGACCTGCCTAGAAGAAAGGGTTCCCCCAATCTGCTCTGGATCGCACGAAAATTTTCCTACAATTTTTAAATATTGTTTTCAAATATATGTTTTTCAAAATTTGTGCGACCAGTTTTAATTCAATTAAAAATTCAATCGTCACGACATCACATTCTTATTTTTTTCTTTGTATAATCAAAAAAGTTAATCACACAATTACAGTAGCGGACACATTTGATATTTAAGATTCATGTATCTTGTGATGTTTATGAACGTGAATTAACGTCGTTGACGCGACGAATTTTCCAATCTTCTTCCTCTGATTCACACGACGCATAAATATGTGTGGTTCATATCGATGCGAGGAAAGCGCGCGCGGCACGAGAAGCCGAGACGCCGTGCGAGCAATATAGACGCGCGGTTAACCGACCGAAGAAAGCTGCCGGGAGATGACGCGCGAACGAAACAATAAAAGCTAAATGGTGGTGTAACTACCAACAGTAAACGGTAATGACGTTGGGATCTCTCGACGCGGGGCCGGAAACACCCGGGGGATGATGTCGACACCGTGTTAGCAAAAGCGCGGGGTTCTTTCTTTTTTTTTCCCCGAACCCCCGAACTCCCGCGTTCGAAGTCGTCGATGGGATGAACGTTTAACTTCCCTTATTCTTGCGATGATTACGCGCACTCATGTGTGTGTGTGTGTGTGTACGCGCGACGCATACACTTGACCCTACGTGTATTTCCGTCCGCCGTCTCTTTCTTTCTATACGACAGGCACGCCCGCGTACCCTCAAGCATTTACGCGTTCATAAAGCTCGAAGGCTCGCAGCCGCTTTGAGTCGTGGAAGACCGTGCGCACCATCGGCCCGGAGGTGGGTGTCGTGGGATCGCGGCAGAGAAAAGAGGAGGACGAGGGAGAAGAAGAGAGGGAGAGGATAGAAGAGAACGCGGTGGCGCCGGGCGCGACGGCGGCG
>NW_018020799.1:148338-211072 GCF_002006095.1 Pseudomyrmex gracilis | reverse complement strand
GCGGCGGCGGCGGCGGCGGCAGTGGCGACGGCGTAGGGTGCTAAGGGGGTGGTGAGAGAGAGCCGAACGAGGGTGTTTTTCCACCACCAGTTGCTCGCGGCATCCGCAAGCCCCTCTCGATCCCGGCGGTGCGAGAGGGAATGGGGGAGGAAGAGGAACGCGAGCGAACAGCCAGACCGTAAAAGTCCGAAACTCCTGCCGACTCCTGTACGCCTCTTCCTCACCTCCGCATCCCTGAACTTGAAACGGGGTTAGAGTAACGAACGGATGCGAAACACGAGACGGCGGAATGGATAAACGATCGTTTTGAGGAAAAGTCACGGAATCGAATGTTTGAATTCCGTACCACGCTATGCGGGGACGCGAAATATTTGGTTTTGAATTCATCTTTCCGTCTTTCCGCAGTTTTCAAAGAGAAAGAAGAGAGAGAGAGAGAGAGATACAGGGATATAAGAAACTAATTGTTACATCGAATATCGTGACGAACGTCATCACGTCAAATATATTTTGTACTTGGTAAAGTGTTCCCGCTATCTTTCTCATCTGAATAAGCGATACGTAAATTTGTTTGAAAACATTTAAACCGAGAACTTGAAAAAGTTTAAAACGCGATTTGATAATGTAACACAACAAAACGCTGATTGTCGTCAATGTAATTGTTCTGAAGAAACGGAGGGGGGAGGGGGAGGTAGAGGATAGTTTTTATCCGCCACCAGTTGCTGCAGCATCAGGGGACTCGGAATCGAATCTACGGGACTTTATTGTAAAAGTCTGGAGCTGCACTTTCTCTCTCTCCCTCTCTCTCTCTCTTTCTTTCTCCCCTTTTCGTAATCTCTGCCCTCTTTCAGTACGTGGGATAATCAAGGAATAAAATTTCAATCATCGAAGTATGATTCGACTTTCGCGTTTATTTCGCAACTAAGGATTTGTACACGGCACATATATTCCGCTAAATGTTACCTCAATCGTCGCGTCTCTCGGGATTCGTTGGAAGTGGTTCAAGGTCGGGCAATTTAAGTCTCTTCGAGATTAAATCAAATCACCTTCATGTTAGGACCCGCTTGTGTGACACGACTATATTACATTTTCTGGGAAGTTATTACGCGAGAGTGCTCTTGTCGCGATTAATTTCCGACGTTATTTGTGAGATTTTGTTTTTCAATAATTTCATTGTAAGTGAAGAAAGTTTGTAAAAGAGATCTAGTATGAGAGAATATAAAGTTTTTGGGCGACTTTGAAGGACGCGCTGCATTTTCTGTAATTTATGAATTATTTGTGTGTGTGTGTGTGTGTGTTATCTGCAATTCAACTTGCGGGATCAATTATTTTTTTTTTTTTCAAAGTGAGTCAGAATCTCAAGATATTATTCACAAATAACGTTTATATTTAAGCCGCTGCTGCTCGAAACGTAATTATTATGCTTGATTATGCTGTTTTTAATATTCATCGCTTAAGAAGCATTCACGAATACGAGGTACGTTCACCCGGGAGCAATATTCGCCCTGTAACAGTTCTGCTTACATTAGCCACCCTTATGCAAATTGATAGGAAACAAAGTACGTTGAATATGATCCTTTGGGATTCTATGGGAGAAATGTATTCTTTATCGAGCACGGCTTATTGAGATTTCTATTCGCGCGAGGCATTATATTCCGTAGCATTATAAAGTAGGGCTCGGAAGAAGAACCGGTTAGCGAGTTGTGTACAGGGGAATCGACCGTCTGATAGCACACGAAACTGATTTCACGGCTTTTGTTTACTTCGAAATCGTCTCCATTTTTATCGAAGGTCAAGATGACTCGTCGACGTGCGTTGAAAAACTCGGCGCAACTTTTCCTTTGATAAAAAAAAAAAAAAAAAGCGATCAATCCAATAATGTATGTAGTTCGGACTTCGTAGGACTGAAGGTGCCTCGACGTAGTAGGATGAGGGATGGGCCGAGTGTCCAAGTTGGAGGGTCGTTTATTGATCTCTCAAGTCCGAACCTCGCCTCGTGTACAAGAGGGACCTAACCCCATCCCATGCGCCCTCGTGACTGGCCACAACCACCCCAGCGGCCGCACGCCGAGACACTGGACACAACGACTCCCTCCTCGGTCTCTCCTTCCACCTTATTCCACCCTCTTGGGAAAATAGGTTCCCAACCCGAACCCTTTGGATACCAAACACGATTCACGAGAGTTTCGACGTGTCTCAAATCTTCTACTTACGTTAGAAAAAAAAAAAAAAAGATAATCATGACGCCGCTCTATCATTTCTCTCCTGCCAACTCATATCGCCTAATTATCGGACAGTGGGATTATCGATCAGGAAGGACCGATCGACGCCTTTGTCAATACCGCCTCAAATGGTCGGTTCTAATTATCGTCGAATAGCCGCAGTGCCTCGATCCGCCGAGTATGTCCTCTTACGGGCATTAATCAAGTTTCGTCGGGCGAACAACGAGACCGGAATAGTGCTGCTTGAGAACCGTCCACTTAGCCGAAGGGTTGCTAGTTGCAGATAACTTATTCCTGCTTCACCCGCCGCCCACTCTCACCCTCCGGACGGAACCCTCTCTCGTCCAGATCTTGGCTGGCCGAGCGGTCTCTCCTAATATGGATTGTACTGTGCGAGCCATTTCCACGAAGTCTTAACAACGCGTCGGTACAGGTTGTCGATAAATCGAAGGCCGTCCGGCTTCGTCCGACACGCCTCTGCGGACCGAGAGACGTCCGACGTTTCT
Organism: Pseudomyrmex gracilis; assembly: GCF_002006095.1. Lineage (NCBI taxonomy): Eukaryota > Metazoa > Arthropoda > Insecta > Hymenoptera > Formicidae > Pseudomyrmex > Pseudomyrmex gracilis. Next base: position 208,347 of record NW_018020799.1, on the reverse strand, counting down.
GAGTCCGACTTTCGGACAGTTTCGGACAAGTTCCAGAAACGTCTTACGCGAAAGCGCGTCGAACGAAGAATGCAGCTGTCGACGCGGCGACGCGAAAATTTCGCATGCAGAAGCTTAAAAAGTCGGCGGTGCAGCAAATCCGAGCTTTAACGTGCGCCACAAGTCAGAAGAGTATCGGCATTCGCATACGTATTGAGGGAGGGAAGAAACAGACAATGAACGAGAGAGAAGCGTAAAAAAAAAAAAAAAAAAAAAAAACTTGATAATTATTCCGCAATAAATAATTACGAAATATATAAGTAAACAACGCGTTAAAAAATATATGTGAAATATAAATCGCAATAACTTTCTCGCACACATTTGCGGAAAAATTCCGACGACTCAAACGCAGCGATAAAAAAGCTTTTGATAATGAGATACGCAGGCAGAATTACATAGTACGTATTGAACTTGTTTACATGACTTTTATCACAAAAGACTTTGCTTACGTCATTAACGGACGCCGCGAGCGTAGAAAGAAATTTCTCACGCAAGAGCGTTCTTTGATAATCATGCAATCTCATCCTTCGCTTCATTTACTTTCTTTTCCCACCTGTCTACACCTAGTTAACCTGGTCGCTGCCGCGAGTTTTGCATCCAGTTTCTAATAATAACTATCGCTTCATACATTTTCATGGCATTACAAAATCAGTACAAATAGAGTGTACACGCGGCAATTACGAATGCATTATGCAATATAAATATTGATGCTTCCTGCAAAAACGAACGAGCGAAATGTAAAACGTCCTGGCAAGGAGTCGCGCGCCACCGAGGGAGCGAGAGAATGGCATCGATAGCGTTCGCCAATAAACTTGATCCTCTCTCCCCGTCACGTCTCTTACACGCCTGTCGATCGTTCGATTTGACGAAAGAAACATAGTCTTTGAAACAATTTTGCCTGTTAGTAAAATTAACAGGCGTTAATTCATCGTAACAAGCCAAGAGACAAAACAATTAACGTCGCGCGTAACCAATTCCATAAACATTCTTGCTCGAAGGACAATTTTTATGTCGGTATTGCTCGCACAATGTGCAAAAAAATAATATTCAGAATTTTTATTTGCGCGCTCGCACGGTACAAAAAAATGATAACCGACCAAACCGAGCGTTGCTCGGGATTGTTAAGCAACTTCCTTCGATGCGTGACTCGAAAACTTCTCACACGTAACTCCTTTTCTCCACTCTCATTATCGCGATCGGGACGACACCTCCGCAAGGTCGTCCGAGTTCAATTTCAACGGGACACCCGATGGGTAGTTATGTACACACATCACACGGACAACGACGCACACAGACACAGAGAAAAAGAGAGGCACGCACGAACGGGCTCGTCACTTATAATCCGCGGCGTCATCGGCCGTGTGTGCATCGTTTCAACGCACCAGAGCTCACGGAAGCCGAGCGTGCGCGCGCGCGCGCGCGCGCTGCTACCAAGCTAAAGGCCAATAAAACTTAACTCCTAATTAAGAAGCGTGAAGGATGAATCTATTATCCGCGAGGACCTTGCGGGCGTAAATACGCCGGCAGTAATGTCGCGCCGTTGGTACAAACATACCTACGGACATGGACGGGCGTACGTGTTCATTAGGCGTATTTGCTGTTTAGCATTTCAAATTCAGCGAGAGAAGCCGCGCGATACGGACGCGCATACGTCCGGGAACCGTAGACGGGTGAGGACCCTTTTGGCAATCAAATATTTTAATTTAATCGCCGTAGTAACGTCGATCCTAACGCGCGCGATACGCGCAAACCGCAGCGGTTTGCGTCTTTCCGCCGACTCGGTCACGACACTTTTCTCTCTCTCTCTCTCTCTCTCTCTCTCTCTCTCTCTCTCTCTCTCTGTTAATTTTAACCGTCCACGACCGATCATGTAGCCGTGAAATTATTCTTCGTGCTCTTTCCGGTATTTGAGACCCCGTCAACAGCGCGGACCGAGTCAAAGTAAAGACTGTTCGCGGTAATATTTCAAGTAGCCGCAACGTTTCAGCAAAGAGTGAACGCACGTTCTGTTTCCAACGACCGAAACCAGCGAATCGTTTGAGATCGAACATCCAAGCAAGGTTCTCAAAGAAAACGGCGTTGATTACACAGCTGTCCGTTTTCTCTGTCGCGTTTTAAGATGTTATTTTCCTTCAGCGCGATCTCCCGCCGCAACGCAATTCTTGGTTCTAATTTGTATTTAATTAACCGTGTCCCGGTGACTGTGTGTCGCACCCTCTCTTTGCTGCAAGCGAGTTCGGTCGGTTTGGTACGCGCGCGTTGGGGTTCATTAGGTTATTGAAACCTTAGACAATGTTACTAGCGGCTGCCTGGCACTCCGGGTGCTCCAGGGGCTTCGTAATGCCCGCTACCTCGAACGTTCCCCACGACATTTCGTATCTGTGACCATTCCGGCTCTTCCGTTCTCGTTGTCGAGTTCACGACTGTCCGTCGAAATGACTGAGATCATTTGCGACGACCAAACAACGCGCGGACGCGGCTTACATCATCAGCGGCGCGCACACACACACGTGTTGAGTTTACGTGTTAATAAGCGACATTAATTAAATGGCGCGCGCGTGCGTGTTATTTTCCTCCCACTCTCTTGCTCTCTCATTCTTCGAGGTCGGAGGAGGAAAATGAAAAAGAGATTTTTTTAAGAACATCACGCTTTTCTCTTTCTCTCTCTCTCTCTCTCTCTCCTTTCTTTTTCTTTCTCTCCGGGCTTCAGGAAACAAGAGACAGGAAAAGCGAAAACCCGGGATATCCCGCGAGCAACCCTTCCTTTCTCTCTCTCTCTCTCTCTCTTTTTCTCTCCGCAACTTCTTTTTCATTTTCCTAGCCGAATTTAATTTGGAGCATGTCCAGTTGCACCTTCCTCCCTCCACTCGCGCGTGCGAGCGAGCGCGCGCGCACGCTTGACTGGCACCGGGAGGATACGAAGCCCCGAAGATCACAGGAAAAATGCCTCTGCCTTGTAACGTCCCAGGCCGGATCTGGAGCGCGCGAATTAGGAATTTTACTAACTCGGATAGTCGCATTTAATTTTAAGCCCGAAACCATACGAGTCATTACTGTCTCCATTTCGTGCGTATATTAAATTACAGCCGCCGACCGCGAGGCTATTCGTCGGAAGAGGGGCCCGTAGCCATATTACGGAAGAGCACATGCACTCGAGGATTATCCAAAGTCTCTCGGTGGCTCGGACTACATGCCGGCTATATGCACAGTCTACGAATGGACGCATTCGCGTTACTCTAACGATCGCAAGACTCGCGCTAACGCTCGTTAAATACCGAGCTAGGATTTCTCGTTCGCTCGCGCGTTACGTTAAAATTCTCAGGTTTGAGAATGACGCGCGTTCGTTGAAAGACCTCTAAGCGTTCTTCTTGTTTCGAATTGGATATAAAGGTTTTAATTTCGCAAACTCCGTCTCTTTCTCCATCTTTCTCTCGTGTATTATTATTAGCACAAAAGTTAACAGTTTAACGATAAAATAAGCGAGATTTTTTTCTCAGTAATTTGCGATATTATTTTTGTTGGATATATCGGGACAAAACCATTCGGCAAACTAAATTTTTTTAACGGTTCCACTGTGCGCGCGCGCGCGTTCCGCTATATTTACGGGTAATAATTTCTCGAAGGGAAAACCTTAATCACACGCGATATGCAAAGCTTCTGTTTGCCCCAGTAGGATTTAATTAGGTTGCTCTTCCGGAGATACTGGCATAGATAGTATCGTAGCGGGAGATCATTGCCAATTATTAATTTATAACCGCGATATCGCAGGCGAGCTGAGATTCGCCGATGCGCGCGATGTACGCGAGAGACTCCGCTAATTAGGTTCTTCAATCGGCAGTTATTGTTTCGTGGCAGTCCTAATTTGGCAGTGGCAGCTGCTGCTGGGAGTAAGCGCTAATTAAAACACCTAATTGTGGCCATTAACGCGAAATGCGACGTGGCGATGCGTTACTCGCTCCGCAGTTCACACCGATCCACGCTCGGTTATGCCTGCGCTTTAAACCGCGCTATAAATACGTTCTAATTAGCATTTCTCGGTGTCTCGATTGAAATTAAGCGCCTCGCGCCCGGTCGGTCGCCCGTTAAGCGTTCAAGTCGTCAATTGCTACTCCCATATTTAACAGCCACTTTAAAACGCGAGCGTGATATCGTACCTTCGGTTTAATTTCGCGAAGGGAAAATCCAAGAAGCAAAAAAATAAAAAAAAAAATAAAAAAAAAACCACACGCGAACGTAATGACATCCGTCATTTTTTTCCTGCTGCGATGAAGGAAGGTCGAGAAATTTCGAAGCGAAATTGCGAGCGACGTGAATCTCTCTCGTTCGAAATGACGTTCGACGAATCCGCGTTATCGTTCGATAAACAAAAGAAAATTAGCGACGAAAATATATATAAATTATTTTACTATTTCACTCAAATAATACACTCTCGGCGCTTACTATCTGATCGCAATGTCGGGGATCCAACACCCTCCCTTCGAACGTTCAACCGATGCGGTTGAGCCCCCTCGAATTGGCACGACCTCCTGGTCACGCTGGTTTTTTTTTCGGTCTTGAAAGTAAACCGTGAAATCGCGCGATCCGCGATGGACAATGTTCGACGATGTGTGTGTGTGCGCGTGTGTGTGTGTGTGTGTCTGTGTGTATGCAGAAGCGTATCAGAAACGATGGAAGCTCGCTAGGCGAGCGAGGTGAACGAGGTGAGAGTATAGTCATAGAAATGCTGCGGTGGCGGGCGTGGCATGCTCATACGTCCGGTACACGTTCCACATGGGTCGTATTGCTGGTCGTCCCAAGAGTAGGCGACGCGACGCGACGCGCACACAGACCCGGAGGCCGCCAACTTGCCGGGGCTCGCACAACACAATGACGTTATAATGACTAATGATCATATCATTTAATTAACATCGCGCCTAACTAGCCCGGGCTTCATTAGTCCTCGGCGGCCTTAGACGTCCCGCATACAACACCACGCTTATTATGTATCTATCGCGCGGCGATTGTCCGCAGCGCGTGTTAAAGCTCGTGCGTTACCCGGCGACACGGTTTCTCGGCGAGCCGCCGACCGGTGTTAAATTTAACATTGTGTGCGTGTATATGAGCTCTCTCTCGCGCGCGCGCGAGCGTGTCGTACGGGCGAAGCGGGTGCGTTGGTAGACACGGTCGTTGTGTCGTACCACGCGAGACATGTGCGGAGGCGCGCCTATGGGTGTATATATACAAGACCGGCTATTGTGCGTCCGAGGAAAAGGCGGAAAGCTCGATCGATCCGTTCACAGCCGAGATCTTCGTCCTTACGAGATAGAGGGGACCTTGATGGTGGTGTTAACGCTTGCGCTTGTCGGGTATTCTAGACGGTTAAATTGCTTTTGCGGGGGTGGAACACGATTAAGTATTAAACTCTCGCGATTAACTTATAAAAGCGTTATAAATGCCACTTCTTTCATCGATACGTCGCGAGTTTCAAGCTCGATTGATTCCCGTCGAACCCTGCGTCGCGCGTTTGCATCTTCCATTCATACTCGGAATTTGCAGAAAGAAACTTGCAATCAAGAAACTTACATGTATATTTTCGCATATTGAAATTAATTATAATTCGATCAATAAAAGTCAAAATTCCGTCAAATAAAAGTGAGCTCAGATGATCTAAGAAATGATCGAGTAAAAAATGCGCGCGCGAGAATATATATTTCTTGCGATTGAGGGAATCGCAAGAGAATGCGAAAAAATACAAAGGTGGGCGAGATGCTTCCGAAAAGAAAACTCAAATGATTTTTCTTCGTCGCGCGCAACGAACCACCTAATGAGCGGCGCAAAGGACAGATAGACCTCGTTGACGACGGGAAGATCGCGGCGCGATTCCACGCTTATTATATATATACATATATATATATATATATATCGCACACCGAGCGTCCGTGTGTCATACATCGATCCACTGGGTCGCGTTAAATGCAACGTAGTGTGCGCAGTGTTGCTGCGACACATAAGGGACGCGGCCAACGTATACATCGGCTGCGGCGAGGATGCACCTACACACGCGCTCTCCTATAACGGCGTTGAGGCCGAGGGAAAGGGTGGTAAGAGCATCGATCGACCGATCCAGACTAGATCCCCACCCATCCGGCGTTGTTAACACGTGCTCACGGCGCTATTCTCACGGGCGAATTGATTTTCTTACGCGCCTCTTGAGAGTTATTAATCCCACGCGTGGACACCACGCTAGATAGCGAATAAACCGGTGCGAACATTGGATATCTGTGCCGCTCACTGGACGGGCGCTAATTGTGGATATGACGCGCGCGCGCGCGCGCGACCGCGATCTCTTCTGATAAATTTTCTAATTGCGGATGATCGAACTCGCATAGAGACGAGAGATTCTCGGCGGTCGCGAGTACACGGCCGGCCTCTGCAGAACCCCCGCTGATGCGTCTGTGGCGCGACGCTTCCTCGCTGGATATTGTTTTTTTTTTACGCTCTCATGATCACTTCCGCTCGCACATTATTCGCGTACGAGCGACGTCACTCTATCGCCACGTAATGACCCCTCTCGTGACCTCGTGTCTTTCGTTCTCGACAATCAATATAAAAAAGAAAAGAAACAACATCGCGATAACAAATATTATAAGTCTTCGCGTTGGCAAATTTCCCAACGCTGAACGTCTCAACTTGTTGCACACACACGTTTACAACCATCAGCAGAGACATTTCTCGCTTATGTATTATTTTTAATTTTTATTATTAAAAAAAAAAGAAGATTTTTATCTCGTAAATATACAGTTTGTGTTGTGATGCTTCTTCTTGCAATTTTGATGTTGTTGAATTGAAAAATACGTATGGGTAAAGATATATTACAACTTTTTATTTTTACGTTGCGCAAAAACAGAGCGTTTGTCGATTGAATGATAATTAAAAAACGGACGGATAAAAAAAAAATTAAAAAAAAAAAAAAAAAAAAAAAAAAGAAGTCTCAACGCGGAGAAGCAACAGATTTCTCGTTTCTTTGTCCGACGCAACGCCGTTCAATCATTGATCACGAATCCGTGATTCGCGCGCGCTATCCGTCTACTCAATTTCAAGAACTGTACTTTATTTAATTTCACGCGAGAGCTGCGTCTCTCAAAAATTCCCTGATTGTTACGGAAACCAATTCGTCAGAATTCTAAAAAAAAAAACGGCAACGCAACGAGATAGAATTATCTCGCGAAAAGAGTATTGATATCGTTCTTGGAAAAATATTTCACGTCAGCCCTTTCTCGAACCCTTTTTATATAAACCCTTGTATATAAATCTTTGGACACAACATTTACGTTAAAAAAGACCTAACGCAAAAACTACAGGTACTTATGTAAAAAATATCGAACTAAATAATAATTTTTCTCGGTAAGAAGATATCCGCGCAGATTGCCGTTAAAAAGATTACCCGATGAAAAAAAAAAAAAACAAAAAAAACAAAAAACATCATGCATAACAAATGCACTGAATGCGCTTCACCGTCGAGTTACCGTCGTCGATCGTCGCCGATGATACGTTAACGCGATAGACGTCGCCTGTTTACTTATGATTATACCGCAATTATTGGATTTATCGACTACCGTTTCGAAGCTCCTGATTTATTTCAACATTAATCACGTTAATGATGCGCCGGCTAGGCAGCCTTCGACCTCGCCCTCCGCCTTCCACGAGTCGTCCACCCCTTCTCTTGCCACCCCTCCCAGTTGCCACTGTTGCGACTCGTAGCGCCCGGCAAACAGGAAATGAGCATTTCGATCAAGATCGATCGTCACAATTACCGATGATTGCCAGCACCAAAGTTGCTCGGTGGCGTTAGCGACGCGCATCCGCTTAACTTCGCTAATGAGCCAGGCAACCTTAACCCACTCTTCCCTCGCGTTTCGCCTTAGTGTCGAACTTACGTCTCAATTTATATTAATCCGTTCAATCGATTATACGAGCTCCACACATTAAACGCTTTCGGAAAATCGTTAGATTTGGAATCTCCAACCGCGCGGTGTTAAAAATTAAATATTCGCAGTGTGCTTCTTTTCAATTTTTTTTTTTTTCTGAGAAAGAAGTAATAAAATATAAAAATATCCGTAGAAATATGAGTTCAAGTATAGAATTTATAAAATCTTTGTGTGAAAGAATTAGATCGCGAGGTTCTATTCGCGGAGAGTTGAAAACTTTTTAATCTTGATTTCTGATAATATGTATAATTAGCGCTCGTGTGTTCAATACTTGCACAAAATAAACACGGAATCTAATCGCGTAGCTTTCATTTGCTTTTTGTTAGCACCATCGTCATGTTAATAAATCGAACTAATTAAAGTATTTATATATACACACACACACACGTATATCGATCACATCTTACTCGTGCATATAATAAAATGTTCCGACTCGTGTGTCACGTACCTCTTTTTTTTTTTTTTTTTTTTTTTTTAATCATTTTAATCCTATTAGCGCAGCAGTATCGCAATTGGCCTTCATTATTGCTGTAATCGGAGCCCCAAATCACGTACGTCGCTAGACGGTCGATATAATAATTAATTAATTTGCCGTTAGAGGAATATCGAAATCTATTTATCGTTGCTTGATCGCTGTGTTTAGTAATGACGAATAGAAACGAAAATCAACAGAGGGAGTGCGAGAGAGGGAGGAGTGGGAGAGAGAGAGAGAGAGAGTGGCGGAGGGAGGAAGCGTAGGACGACGGAACGGAAATCGGTGGGAGGGCTACCAGGATGATGTTACATCATCAATCAGCTGGCAAACATCAACTCAACGCTCGCACCCCGCTTGGTATGTCCTGACCTGTACCCAAATATATGCCCCGATGATATCGTTGCGGCATTGCTACATCATGTCCGTCTGTAATTAATTATCTAATTCTTAATCGTTAACGTTAATCATCGTCTATTCGGTGAGGCACCGAACGCGAGAGGCCGTTATCCCAAATTTCGAGCATTTTTTTTCTCCCCCCGATGTGTCTTGCGTATAATCGGAATAACGAATCCCTTCTATGCTCGGTTACGAAGAAACAAATAGATAATAATTAGAAATAAATAGAAAACAATACGATACAAACGCGCGATACTCCTCACACGTTCCTCCATCGTATCTCGCTTCGATCATATTTTGTCTATTAATTAAGAAGAATTTATATTATAACGATAAAGCGCTCTCTCTAGTAGTGGCAATATATTTTAAAGATGGAATTGACTATTTCTCCGTTTGATCGCTCACAGAGTTGCATAATTATTAATGGACCGCGCGAGTCTGCACACACAAACGATCGGAGATACAACGAAGAGAGTTTTTGACGCTACTACTACCCGTCATCCGTTTTCAGCTCTGAAAGGGTATTATCGGACGCGGGGATAGGTAGCCTCCACCTACGATAATCTACCCCCGCGGCCCCCATAATGCGCATCCCTCCGGCCGCAATAATGATGATTTATTTCAGAGCTAAAAATTGCGCGAACGCCGAGGTATGAGTAATGTTCCGATGTGGCCCCACCCTCCTATGCGGGCCAGCCAGCTTTTTTATCCGCGCAAACGTTATGAATTCCATTGACCTGTTCGGTGGTAGGGGCTCGGCGTCGAGGGCTGGTCCTCTAGATAATGGTGGATCCCTATTTATTTATCGGGGCATACGAGCAGACACGACTGATCGTCTTCCATTCATCCAAGTGCCTTTTGATTTCCGCAGACGGCGGACTTTGTTCTGTGAATATCGGTCGGGGGCCGATCGCGAGAATCGTCGCGTGAGAATCGAGACCGAGAGTCGTGAAAACGCACTTGTCGGCAGGGTGCTCTTGTTCGCGAAGAGGAAAGCGAAGAGAAGGAGAAAGGGAGAGAGAGAGAGAGAGAGAGAGGGGAGAGGAAAAAGAGGGAATAATACGCGCGCATATATATTTATATCGCGCGGGCAAAAGTAAATCTTTTTACAGCGGTCCACGCGTCGCCCGTTGTTTCCAACGATAATTATTATCAGGCGCGACAATGAGGGGCCCCCGCGAAAAAAGACGGGCGAACAAAACAAACGTACCTTCGACAAAAACAATCGTTCGTACGTCGACTTTGTCGCAGCGCAATAAAAGAGGGTATCGACGGTGCTCTCTGGGGAAGCGAGACGAGGATTGGCGGCACGACGCGGCGCGGCGCGACGCAGGCTGGCGGGTTGGTGAAGCCGACGACGCAGCAAACAGCATCGAGATGCACAAAAATCGGTCCTTTCAGCTTAAAATTACGGTTGTCGAGTGGATGGCGGGATAGCTGATGGGGTGGTATTGTGCAAGGGGCGGGCGCGGCCGGGGGAGGAAGAGGAGTAGGATGAGGAGGAGGAGGAGAGGGTAGTAAACGAGGAGACCCGCTGGGCGAGAGAGAACGAGAGGGTTCGCTCGGTGGATCAGGGGTGGTGTGGAGAGGACGGAGGGAGCGGTGTGTGTCCCGGAAAAAAATCCATACAATCCGATCGGGACAATGTATTCGTGTGAATTCGCGCGATTGTCTGGGTGTTCGCGTGTGTTCGGACATTGATACGGAAGCCAGATCTGAGCGTGCACTGATAAATGTGAAAAAATCCCCCATTTTTAAACCAGCGACGCCTGCCGGCGCGTGATGCTGGTGCGCGAACGTGTGTCGGCCGAAGAATCAGCCCTCACCGACTACCCCCGGTCTGCTGCCTCCGCATCCTGCCCTCGTCGGTCGTCCGCGCATCGTCTCGCTCGCACCCTTCCTTGCGCTCGGCGCCTCTTCTCTCTTCCGCGTTCCTGTTCGTTCTCCCATGCCAACCCCCCTTTTCGACGAGCGGTATTGTCGAAACAACGAGAGCGGCTTTGTCCTTTGGTCCCCGCTGTAAAACCTGGACGTATTTTAAATTCGCGGCATTTTATCGCATTCGCTATTTATCGACGGGCTGCACGTCCAAAGGACGTCGTTCTATCTCTCGCCCGTTTTATCTCGTTCTCCTCCGGATTTCTCTCATCTGGTCGGGAATAAAATACTCGCGGTATCTAAGCGGCCGACGTCACGCTGTCGCTCGCGTCGCTGTTGCGTCGGATGATTTTTGCTATACCCCCACAAAAATTCACGTGCCAATTGTACATATATGTGCGAATATACCTTCGCACTCTCATATTCTATATCAATATAAAATAATTGCCTTTTAAAATATTCTCTTTGTTACGTGAATATTTAATATTTATATTAAATAAGTTATTACATTATCGCGATATCTAAAAATTTTACTCGAAATAAATAAATTTTAATAAATTTTAAAATAACGACTATCTCTAGCGCGAGAGACATGTAAACATTTTAATTTGGCATTAATTTCCGAAACTGGAACAAACCGCAACGAAACACGAGACAAATCTCGAGGACGTTTGACTGACGAGAGAGAGAGAGAGAGAGAGAGAGAGCTCAAGCCGCGCGATACGGCCACGACACATTGGAGCCGGCCACGCTGGAATGTAGCGCGGCACTTCCGGTTCGCCGTTTTACGAGCAACGTCGCCGGATATGTTTCCGATGAGTTAACGATGTTCCAGATTTCGTTACGCTCGCACGCGACACCGCGCCAGGGTGCTGCGCGGAACGAGATTGTCCGGACGTAAAGGGAAGAAGGGAGACTCTCTCGGGCACGCGAGCGAGAGCGCGACGAAGGGCAAGGGGTGAAGATGAGGACGCGGACAGTCGGATTCGTTGATGGCGAGTAGGTGTACGTTCGGCTACCAATCAAGCGGCCTCGAAACCTCATCGGTTTTTTCCTCTTGCTCGATGCCCCCCTTCGCCCCCTTCACCCATACCCCATCACCCTCTGCCATCCTCCCCCGCCTCGCTCTCCGCCAAAACCGATCGTTCGCCCTGCCGCACCCTCTCCTGCCTTCCTTTCGCTCCCCGCGCTGCCCCGTCGAGCGCGGGTGCACCCTCATACCCGGCAATGTTCCATTTTTTCGCCCGGCTATCCCGCAACTCGAACTCGCGATGCAATTATAATCCAGCTTTATGAAAAAAGAGGAAGGAAAAAAATGCATCGCAAATGTGATTGAGCACCGATACGGTGGCGAGATTGGACGGTGGTAGGGGGGAGTGGGTGGCCGCCGTGGGGTGTCCTGGGTGGCGATGGGAGGAGGAGAAGGAGGTGGAGGAAGTGGAGGAGGAGGAAGAGGTAGAGGTAGAGGCCAGTCGGTACAGGTGCGGCGCGGGGGATGGTACGCGGGATGGCGAGAGGCGAGCCATATAGGGGCCGGGCGGGGGTTGAGGGATTGGTCAAAGCGCTCGGTTGCCGGTGCTGATAAAAAATTACACCCGAAAAAAGTATCGCCGTCATCCCTCCGCACCCCCGGCCGCACCGGTCCGCCCGTTCGTCAGCCCCTACCGGCGCTACCCCGCTCGCCTGGCAAGCCAGCCAAACCTCGGATATACATTATTCCTGCCGACCAACCCCTTTGCACACGGCGGAACACTGAAAATTGTTCGGAAACAAATTCGACCTTCCCCCCCTCCGCTTCCTCGGTGATCCCTTTCTGACTCGTCCTCTTTCGGCTCTTCCGGCGCGCCGTCTCGCAAGATCAGCGCGATACGTGCGCGCGGCTGATTGAAGTGAGAATGGCTTGACCTCGAATCGACGAGAAGGGCGCATTATGTGAAGCACAACTAACTCACGGCTCGATTTGAGATCTACCGATACGATATCACTGTGATTTTTTTTTTTCACCGCGGGAGATTTCACGCCGGAGATAAGTCGCGCGAATAAGAAATATCGAGAGAGGAAGAAAGATCATCGAGAGAGTTTATTATTAAAATTAAACAAAAAAAAAAAAAAAGCGCGAAACGTAATGACAAAGTTTACGGAATATCGTACAAAATTTTATCCCAATCCTCGCCAACGTGGAACGTGATTTCGTGCCAAATTTGGTTCCAATCGTTCGAACGAGGTGGTTGCAATCCCGCTCGTAATTTTCTACCCGCGTATCGGCATTAGCGGCGTGCGATTGATGCCGTTGATTCAAAAATTTGCCGCCTTTTGAAAAAATTATGAAACCCGGAACGTCGCTATAATTCGGCATATTAAAATATAACGATCGCATTATTACATATTTGTTTATCGCAATTTTCATACGCGAACCGGGGGGCCAGAAAATTTCTTCGCTATCGGGATCAAGTGAGAGAGAGTAATTTTTTTATAAGAGGCTCAAGTTTTTTTTTTTTTTTTTTTTTTTTTTTTTTTAAATAAAAGACCAAAACGTAGAGGGAGCGAATAAAAGCAGTTATAAAAATGACACAACGGAGAGCTTATTTATTTATTCTACTAAAAGCTGTCGCTGGTTTTCTCTTATTTTATGCATATAGCTCTTTTTACATATTTTTGTCTGATATATATCTGTGACACAACGCGCCGAAACTGTCCGCACATGAATATACAAATCAAGGCACGCCAAATACGATATGATTGAGTATCGATGTCAATCCCCGTTATATTTTACGAACGAAGCGGGATTGTCTAGTCGAGGAACTATGTGAGCGAACAAATGTGATGTAAAATTTTAATAACCTTGTCGACCAGTTGTAAACGAGATTGCGCTCATAATAATGTATCACGCGAGATTTTTGCCGTGGCATCAACATCATCTGTTGGAGTTGTTACGTTTACTAATTAGTAACGCGATATCTGCCGCGCTTTTTGCGAAGTAGAACGGAGAAAAAGAAACGAGGTGCCTGTGAGGCAACTTCTCGCAAGCCTTGGCGTGACGCGTGCGCGCGCGAGCGCACACATGTTTTAGTCTCTCTCTCTCTCTCTCTCTCTCCCGTGATTTTTTCTTGTCCATGAATATTTGACATTAACATATTTTGTCTTCTTATTTCTTCTGCTTTTCTGTCTCTGTATACCACAACTGTTTCTAATGTAATTTTATTGTACTTTTATTTATATTGTAATTATTATTTTTATTTTTTATTTTTACTTTTATAATTCATAATGTATGTATCTCTTTTTCTTTTTCTTTTTTGTACTTCATGTATCTTTTTGGCGCTTTAGGGGATATTATCCCAGAGCGCCTTTATACAAATAAAGCTATCAATCAATCAATCAATCAATCCCTCGAGCCTTTTTGTTGGAAATATATACATCTAAATAAGCAAACGCAAGTTTTGCAAACAAAATGCAATTTCATAGATATAGCTTTTATTTACTAAGGAAAAAATTCGCGCATATTTCCAGCAGACAAGGACACGGAAAACTCGAAAACATTTTTTATTGGATTAAAAAAAAATTAAAAAAGAGAAAATGTCACCGCGTGACATGGCGCAGATTTTATTAATACGATTAAGTTGGTACGAAATAATTTTACATAATAAGAAGCAAAAAATCAAATTTGATATCATGGATAAGCTGAGCCAAGATTAAAGGATATATGTTAAATATACGTTTGTGCGCGCCAGCGAGATGGTGGCGTTTGCGCATCGCGTAATGATATCTGATTACTCTATTATTGTCGCATTCACGTAAGAATAAAAAAAATCACACGCGAGAAGGAGTGTAACGCCGCGCAAATTATTTCCTACTGGCAATTATGGTATTATTAACATCGATCATCAAATAATTTTATCTCACCATGGTTTCGCGCGCGTTCGAACAGATGCGCGCGGCAACTTCCGTCGTGCAAAGTGTTAATTAAGCTTTACAATTTATAGCCAACAAAAAATTTTCCAAGCTAATTAAGTGCGCGTAGATAAAAAAATTTAAATTAAATGTTGTTGTGTCAATGGGGAGGGCGCTTTGTTCGTTTCAGAAAAGTTTTCGCGGCGCGGCGTTTGAAAATTTTCACGGAACGAGATAGGATCGTGAGCGCGCGAGATCGTCGTCACCGTCGAGTCGCGCGCGAACGTTATTTCTCATTACAAATGCAAACTGCCGCGAATGTTTGTGACTTATAAACACCCGTACACTGAGTGTAAAAGCCGCGTTCGAACAAAATATCTACAATCCGTCGTGAACTGCCGCGACGACTGCCGTTGTCGTCGTCGTCGTTTTTATTTGCAGCCGGAACATTGCGTAAGTGGCAACGTTAATACGTCATGCGTTTTATTCTTACGTCCTTGTCCATTCATGTTCGAGGCGCAAATGACATCGGCGCACATCTCGCTTCGCGCTATATAACGTCGAAAAGTTTCCGCAAATTGACGCGCGCTATTACGGTCACTTTTAATCGTGTCAAAGTTCTAAACATTTATATCTAAATGACATTTATACAATATGTACAAGCTGTTTGCACATATCAACGGTTTTTTTATACACGCTCCAATTGCAAAAAATATACTTCTTTCGATTTAGCACACGCAAATATACACTTCTTGGATTATTTATAATAATTGTGTGCTCTCTCAGTTGCGGAGAGATGTGTTCCATGAGCAATATGAATACAATTTAATGTGGGATACTCGGTAAATAATAATTTCCATTAAATGATAAATTGAATAAATACGCGCGGTCTTAATCATTGGCGCGATCCAAAGTACAAGCGGCGCGCGCGATTAAAAGAACATTCGTTCCCGCATGCCGAGATATTGCACGGAAATAATTCGCATCGTGAAATATACAAATTGTACGGTACTTGGTGAGATAAAGCGCGTCGTTATATTCCCGCGCTGATATTCCTTGCCCCCTTCGAGGTTGAAGGCGAGCGGTGCTGGCTCACGGTAATTGTAATAATTGTTATTATTCGGTGTATAATTAACGCTGCGGCTGCCGAGCTACCACCGAGCTGAGGTCTCGGACGAAAAGTTTAAGCATGGTGCCCGGGGGCCATTTGCATAATTAATTAAAGAAGGAACCGAGTTTTCAACAGATTTTCATGCCGCCGTCTTCTCGCCAGTGAGAAACCTTCGGGATCCTCTCTCGCGGCGAACCAATGAGAAGCTCGTGCTACTAAGAGGTCCGATATTCTTGGTTTTTTCTTTCTCCAACCAACGCCAATACGCAACGGGTTTGCTGTCTTACTTTCTTTGTTCCTCGCGTCTGGACTTTGGTAGATACGACACCGTCGACCGATGAGCACCTAATCCTATATTTTTCCATTGATTCGTCGTCCACTGTTCGTACCAGACTCGAGGGAGGAAGCAGAGAGGTACGAAACGTGGACGTTGGGGGTTGAGGAGACGAGGGGGCAAATGTAATTAATTATCCCAGTAATGACTCTGACTGATGAGCGGCTGGACAAGTCCAGCCAGGTCGAAATAGCGTAGAAATGGTGACGGCTACGAACGAACACCGAAATAAAGCGATCCGTACAACTTTCACGAATTCTAATAAAAACCGCTCGTCAAAATTTGATTAAAAATATGTATGTCAATACAGAGTAAAACTCCAATATACCGGCTCTATTAATTATTGAAGCGTATTGGATTGAGATTTTTGGAGAGAGATATATTTTCAAAAATACACGGTTGCATACCGGAAAACGGCACTTCTTCAGATTCTTAATTACGATTTCTAAATAATTAAAATACAAAAAATAACTATGTAAAATATAAATAACATCGCACTTGTGTGTGTCGCAGTCTCTCTCTCTCTTTCTCTCTTTTGTTTCTTTTCGCGTTGAATGAATATGGTTTATTTTATATCGTAAAAATTTATAATTTTTTGTTTGTTTTCGAGAGTAGCTTAGTATACGAGCGATATCAGAAGTACTTGAAAGGACTCTCGATATATATGTGAACATCATTCTGGCATTTCGTTCTTGAAGCGCGAGAACGAATTGTTCCGATGATCGATCAAAAAAGTGTTCGAGGGTCGTTCATACCTGTTCCTGAAACACCACGGTAGGGAGACAACGAGAGGCACGGAGCGGGGCTGTGCATGACAAGGTAGATTTATTTTTTTCACACCCCACGCCAGGACTCACCAGGGGCTGGACGAGGTGTTTTAATATTTTAATAGGACGGCGGAATGGCCGGTTTCGTGACTTGGCGTTTTATAATGATATTCTCCCCGCGTTCCGTTCGTAGTAGCAGGAGAAAATCAACGGCTTGGAATAACCCATTTCGCTGCCAACTCGTTCTATTCTCCTAAAATAACAAGACCTGCCCTTTATTTCGCTTTCTCCGATCGCCGTCCGTCGAAATGTTCGCGGACTTAACGTGATTTATGTATCGTTATTGCGCGAGAAAATTCTTAACTAATTAGCGTGCTTTTATTAAGCACAATGAAGAAAAAATAAATAATTAATGAAATTCTTTAAAGTCGGCGGCTCATTTTTGCGGTTCGCGAAGCACCGGGAAGAGAGATTCTCCGCGAAATTATTTTCCCTTCGCGTTTCTTTCTTTCGCAAGAAAAACGTATCTCGAAGAAAGAGAGACAAGTGTGTGTCTACCAGTGACGCGCGAAATGTTTAATCATCATGAAAATATCTCGATTTTCGTCAAGTGAGAGAAGGTGGGTAGAGATCCGCCAGAGATTCGTCCTCGTCATTTCGCTCAGTGATACGTGCTGAATCATTCCGCATCATCGTTCCAAACTCACCTTTCACAATCGAAACCGCCTCGCGTCATCCACCCTCTCTCGCTCCCTTTCGTTTCGCCGTTTCGATCGACGGCAATTTCGTCCGGCTGACTTCTCACCTCACTACAAATCCGTCCGATCGCCGATTCTAATTAACTTTCGTTAAGCCGTGTACGCGCACTCACGAGCGATAATGGTTCGGCGCAGCTTGTTCTTAGACGCTTATTAAATGTAATGCGAGCAGCGAGTATCGCCCGTCTATACGTTTGTATCGCGTCGTACGTTCGCGATTACGCGCGTTACCCTACGCGCGGTTAACGCGGCTAGTTAACGTCGAACAAATCAGTTTTCTCGAATGTGTTTCACATCGTTTTATAAGCTGTAAACTACTCTCTCGATAATTACGGAGCGACAAAGGAAGAATTTTCTTCGAGAGACGTCATTCACGAGATATCAAATTTCACGCGCAAATTGATCACTGCTGAAAAGCAGCGACAACTCGAAAAAATGAACAACGTCTGTCTTGAATTTTTTCGACACGTTTTTTTTTCTTACAATTCCGATTTCCATAAAAAATTGCCGTTAAATCACCGAGGTTCTCGCGACGCAAGTTGGAAATGCGCTATTTTAATTAATTGTTACGTTATTAAGGCAAGTCACGTTAACGCTTCTGTCGTCGTCTGACACACATTCATCAAAACGTCGAATCGAAAGGGCAAAGAAAATTCGCAAGCCAATGCAGACGCACTGACCCCACGAATATTTCCCCAACAGCGAGCAGTTCGAGATTGATGCGTTAGGCAAACAGCGTAGGCGCGTCCTCGTTTGTACCGGCGGACACGACGGTTCGCAATTAATTGCAGGTAGAATCGTTAATGCCGCCTAATTTCGCGGAAGCGCAGAAACGGTCCGGGCGAAAATCACGATTCGTTAGTGCCCGACGATTTTTGCTCGTACGGGAGTGCGCTGACATCGCCAGATATAACTCAACGCAAACTTTGTTGTCGCGAACTTGTCATCGTTACCAGGAATTGATACGTCGACATGAGTTGAGTGACGTGAACACTCGTTATTATTTTATTCTTGTTACTCGCAAGTAAGTTGTTTTTTTTGTTTTTTTTTTTTTTTTTTTTAATATCGCGGCTATACTCCATCGCGACACACATCTACGAGAAAGATGTAATAAAGTTTTAGTAATTGTTGTGATTGTTCCATTTGAGTCGGATGAAGTTTTATTTATCCGATAAATTGACAGCGAGAGTAGCGATGGTTTTCTGTTGCTCACAAAATCACGAAATTATACAAATGTAGAAATAGCGGGCATCGCTGATAAATAGTTTACTATCTATTCACACGAGATGCATTTTTACCGCGGCGCGTTGAAAAATAGTCGTTATACTTATCAGAAATACGAGATTCCGAAGGTGGCAGCGCGAAACAAAATATAAACGGTAACGAGATTAACGGTGTATCGAGCGAGCGAGAGAAAGAGAAAGAGAGAGAGAGAGAGAGAGAGAGAGAGAGAGAGAGAGAGAGAGAAAGGGGGAGACGAGCAGGCCGCGCCAAAATTCGGATCAGATCAGTTTGGTATTAACGATTCGCGGCGATCGAGTCGCTCGATGCAGCTGCAACCGCATCCGATTGAAGCCGAACGCGGAAAAAAAAGAAAACGGATCCGGCGGGAGGGGAAACGAACGGAGGGTATAAGAGCGCCACCGGAGCGCGAGGGCGGTCGAAGAGCGAATTTGCGAAGGCGCGGGTCGGCGGGGGAAAGCGGCGGCAACCTTTTATAATCCGGCAAAATGCGAAACGCGCGCGCCATTTTAATCGAAATAGGTTTTCGCCCCGAAAAAAAGTTCGTATTTAGAGGGAACGAAATGAGTTCACCTCCGGCACGATGAAAGACCGATAAGCATAGCTGATTTATACGAAGCACGAGCGAGCCCAACCGAAACCGTCCGCTCGTTCGTTCGAATCGAATCTTCCCTCGCCATCCGGCGAGATCCTATTGGCTAACGTTTACGTGGAAATGCGAGCGCGAATCTCTGCGCGCACATCAAGAGATACGCGTGCAAGCGCGCGCGCGCTCGACTTGATTCTGAAATTATCGGCGCGAGTTCGTCAGGTTTTCCGAATATAAACTTGCGAAGATGATTCGAAGTTTTTTTCGTTTGTTTTTCTCCGACATTTGTGTTTCAGCTGCTGTCTCTCCTCTCGAACCGCATTATACGTATATACATGTATTTTATAACAATTTAATATTGATAAAGAGAATTTGTTTTGTTTAATTTCTTTTTTTTTTTTCATATCGATTTTGTGTTTTTGTTTTATTATCGGTGTTGGAAAGTGCGAGAGACACGCGAGAGATGTTACCGCCGTGATCGTCCTTAATTCAAATGGCGCGGTAGAAACGGGAGTTTGAATAGGCGCCGATATTTTTTAGCACCGTGCTGAATGCAGGAGGCGAAAAATACGCGCGTAAATCTGTGCGCACAAGTGCACGACGAGTTCTTTTGCTGCGTATGGTGGGCGCGGAGCGGCGGAAGGGGAGGAACAGAGGGATGGCATGTGCGGTGCGCACGTATGTACGTGTGTGTGTGTGTGTGTACGTGTGTGTTCGCCATCGGTATGCCGAGAGACAGCGGGAGAGTCACGCGAGAGGGAGACGGTTTTCAATTTTATTCGACGAACGCGAACGGGAGGGTACCGTCCGGCAATTTTGAATCTAACTGGTTATCCGACCATCGTCTACGCAAACAGATGAGCGTTGATTTCGTCGCTCGCGCTTGTTGAAGCGCTGTCCGTAGAAAATTAGACGGGGGATCCCGGCGAAGATTCGGAATTCGAAAATCTCATCCGCGCGAACGCAAAGCATACACGTTTTCATTGCTGTGCGAAAGAGCCGCGTATTGCAAACGGCAATCGCATTGGATTAAATAAAAAATGCGACGCGCGAGTTTACACACTTTGCTCTTTTGTTAAACATTGTTAAAAAGCGTGCATTCTGAAGTTGCGCGATGGCCGCTTTCAAGAGTCCCAGATATTTGCCATTGAATTCTAGGCGACTTGAACTTGGCCGCTAAGTTGAAAGTTTTCTTGTTGGAGCGGCGCCTCCGCCGTTGAGAGCGAAAGCTCACTCGTCTATTTCTAGCGTCGCGACGCCCCTTTCTTCCTGCGTCCCGACGTCGTCAACGACAACGACGACGACCACGACGACGACGACGACGACGACGACGACTACCGAGTCACTGGGTTAAACATATAAGACTCAGTCACGCTCTCGACACGATATTATTCTTTTGAAATTTCATTTCCACTTCTTTCAACGTTTCACGAGAGAGAGTGTGTATTTTTCATTTATAAAATCAAACAATTATCTTGAATGTTACAATTTTTCACTTCTTTCCTCTCATTTTTTAAACTAATTCTTTTGACACAAAAAGATCTTTTTATTTTACTTTTACAACACCATATACATTTTGTACATTTAGATAGATTATATTGTATTTAAAAAAAAAGAGATGTGAAAAACACAAAATGCCGGAAACGTTTTTGTCAGAAATGCTCACCGAGTTTTGCTCATCGGTTTTCGGCCGCTTCGGTCTTTTCGCGTCTCGAGGAACGATCGATTAACAGATATATCCGACGTCGCGCAACTATTTGTCATCCGCAGCACTGTGCACCGGTATACGCACCATTAGTTAACCCGGCGGTGGATTCTCGATTTTTTTCAGCCGCTATTTTGCGCCCGGCGCGAAAGAGGAAACGGAGAAAGAGGAAAAGCGAATTCTGCGCGTCGGCGGAATGACGACGCGCGACGCGTTCGCGCATTCGCCGCGCTCGTTCGCGCCTACACGAGCCCGGTTATGAATATGCATTTTCCTTCGTTAAGTATGTGCAGATTGCGTCGCGATACAGTGAACGGCCGTTCATTATTGTCGGTAGCAGCTACTCGCCATCGCAGTAGCCGCGACGCGACAGCAAATCCGTAAGCGTATAGTGTGGTCGAAATTTCGCCGTGCAATTAGTCCGGTAGATGACGATCGCAGAAACGGTTCTAGAGAGACAGAGAGAAGGAGAGAGAGAGAGAGAGAAAGAGTTATTCGCTCGTCTCCATCCACTATTAGCAATATTCGTCGCAGTTTCATCTCTCACATCTAAGATAAGGAAATAATATAAAATTGCGACGCTAAATGAAAATTCAGCAAATACAATTTGCGAATTAAATTAATTGGAAAGTTCGTGCTTTTTTTTTAAGTTTTTAAATTAAAAATAATTTGACAAACTCTTTTGCGAGATTTTAAACCATATGCGTTCAATAATACGCGCGATATGTTTTCGAATGTATTTTTTATTGGCGGCGCGATAGTTTTAATATAGGCCTGAAATTGAATAGGGTGGAACCACTCGATTCCGAACGGTTGCCCTCCCCCCGCCCTCGACGTCACTCGGCGAGATCGTATCCGCACTGCGAGCCGCGTCCGCACTAAAAGAGGAAGAGAACGCGTGCGGTACGTAAATAGGACTAAAGGAAAAGAGGAGTGGAGAATGCGCTCACGATTCTCTTGTTTGTAATTATTCATGAACAAAGGCTCCGATAATTGCGCTGCTTGATTGCACACTCGTGTATACCGATGAGACCGGGGCGAGTCTTCTGTAACGTATGGAAATTAATGCTATATTTTTATTGTCGCTGTGTGTTCCCCGCGTTGGGAATAATTTGAGGAATGCGCCCGAGGCTACCCGTAATACCTTTTAGCGCGAAAACGAAAACAGGCGTTCCGAGAGCCTCTTCCTCTCGCTCGTCGGGGCGGATTTTCGCGATTGCTTTCGCGAATTATAACGACACAAACGCAAAAAACAACGGCCCAGAATCACTTTGTACATTAAGTTAATTATTCTTCAGTGCGTTTATTCAGTGCGTTTGCTGATAATAAATTCGCGGCACGGCTTGAAAAAATATTCAAGAGATATATTATTAATCTCAATTGTAAAAAGAGACATACACAAAAAAAGAAAAAGAGAGAAAGTTAAAATCTCTTTTTTTTTTTTAGACTAATTTTCATTAACAATAATGAGTAACGGTCCTGTGTGCACGCTCTCCGCCGAGAGGCACTCTGCGAGATTTTATCGCGTATTTATCGTGTAACAAAAAAACTCCAGTGACGTAAAATTTTTTAAACGTAATTTTGCTACGTAATAAACGTCACATTGGGATATACGCGATAAAAAAAAAATGCAACCTCCGCTTTGCGTTAAAAAAGACGGAAATATCACTTTTCATGAAATATTTTGTCGAAGAATAGACGTTTGATGTTTCAGAACGGAAAACTCCCTTTCGCTTGCTCCTTTATCGCGCCGATGACGATTTAGTCCGCGGGGTGCCCGTCCGTGACACACGAACGAATCTCACTCACCCTCCCCTCTTTTCCGCACGTGTCCTAATTACTACGAGTGATTTGAGCGGTGGGCCCCTTTTGTCGCGCGTCACGCATACAGTCGGAAATCTTTCGCGCGACGTAAACGCGCGGTGGAAGAGCGATAAGTAGTTTAGTTGTACGCGTGTCGCCACATATATATATATAAGTATAGAAAGAGAGAGAAAGGGAAAGAGAAGGAGAGAGAGCGGGCGCTCCAGCAAGTGCGAGAGCACGAACACGTCGAGAAGAATACTCGAGGCTCGTAAAGCGGACGGACGACGAGACACAAGGAGAAAGGGACGACGAGACGGGAGAAGCGAGAGCGCGCGAGATATAGAACCGGTATCGCATTAAGGGGAGGAATGAAAACGATGTAAGAGAGAGAGAGAGAGAAAGAGAGAGAGACGGCGTGGCAGAGGGTTCGCGCGCGGTGGCGTTTCACCCCTCTCATTCTGCAAACAATGCTCCATATCGTCTCCATAATGAACGCTGGTATAGGTACATGCATGCGCGTCCCCTCGCAGTTCTAGTAATAATGAGCACGCAGATTATGCGTGGTGATTGGTGCTCGATATATGCCTACCCTCCGGAAAGGATGGAGAAGAGCCCGCCGACAACGAACGAGGAGAAGGCAGACGACGACGCGACGGGATTCCGGAATGATACAAACGACGACGACGAGCAGAGGCAGGGGGGAGGGGGGGAGGGAAAAGCGACTACATCGCTCGGAACTTAATGGTCGGTCCTGATAGAGAGACGATAGAGAGATCTGTTTCGATTTCGTGTATAACGAAACAGACGTTCTCCTCCTCGTCCCCCCCCCCCTTGCTTGTGTGTCCGCGTTGGAAATTATGCGATGATGCGATTCAAGTTACAACAGTTTCCCGCGAACACAACTCTCTCCCGCCGCGTGAATGGATAATGAAATAAGACAAATAACATTTAGGTTTTCTGGGCGTGTTAACGGCGTATACAAATGCGCCGAGGGAAAATCGAATGCGCCTCATGCAGACTGCGAACCGATACACGGCCAACACCAGCGTGAATGCGCCAATTAGAGTATCGAAGGATTCCACTGCTACCGCCGAAACTCCGGAGATTCCTGAAGGACCTCGACGAAGGTATTTGTCCAACGTCGTGCTTGCGGTGCTCGTTTCGAGTAACGATTCGATTCGGAGACTACGGCTTCGAATTTGCATCTGTCGCGCTGTATTGTCCATCGCGCCTGTTTACACATTTGACCCGGATTGTCAAACTAAAGTTCGTATTCTCTCTATTTAGACACAATCGAACTTCATTAAGGATGTTGAAATTAACTTCGGACCGATACGTATCAAATACGCCTCACCGGGCACGGGGACGAGAGCCCCGGGGAGAGACCGACGATCGCGATCTTATTGATCT
The DNA here is from genome assembly GCF_002006095.1 of Pseudomyrmex gracilis. Taxonomy (NCBI): domain Eukaryota; kingdom Metazoa; phylum Arthropoda; class Insecta; order Hymenoptera; family Formicidae; genus Pseudomyrmex; species Pseudomyrmex gracilis. The sequence goes on along the minus strand of NW_018020799.1, from coordinate 183,982 downwards.
TCGGATGGCTTCGAATTTACACACGCGTGTGTGTGTGTTTCCTGTGGATGGGCGAAGGGAACGCAAAATCATTTTATATATTTGATAATAAAACCCCCGGAAAAAAAAAATTTCATTGCGATAAAAATAAACTTTCACCAAACAATTGAATCGATTACACACAGACAAACGTTTCGTTGCTGTTCGTGAATTACGAACCTTAATTCATTAATTAAACGGTTCGTGGATTGTTCGATTGTTTCAATTAACGCGATTGTCGAAATATACGCGATATCTTAAATATAAATGTCTTAATAAAACGTTCAACTTCCAGACCGTGTTGCGATAAAAGAGCGCGAGCGCGCGCGGTTTCTGACATTTCCTCTATGTGGCGAACAATGCATCAGCGGAGAGAGACCGCCTGTTTTCATCACGTCCGTACAATCTCGCGGGTCGGACGGATTTTCTGAAACGCAGCGACTCGCGCGCGCACGCACACGCACGCACGCACGCACGTACGCACGCACGACGGTCCATTTGACCGGCGTGATTTTCTCCACAGTGTGCGGTGCGCGACACATTTTTTTTTTTTTTTTTTGCATTATAAATTCTCTGCTCCGGACAGCCATGCCCCGCGCGCCGTCGGTTTTCCGCGCTTTTGCCGACGACACGCGGATGGCCGCGTGCTCACACTCGGCTTACCCACGCTCGGTCGCGCACCTACGCGCGGAATCGGAGACGCATGGCGAGTCGCGTGATTCGCACGTGAACTCGAATTCACGTTGGCCGCATTGAATTCGCGGATATTCGGGACAGAAGGAGAAGGAGAAGGAGGAGGAGGAGGAGGAGGAGGAGGAGGAAGAGAAGGACGATGTGCGGAGGGTGGAGTAGGTGGAGGATGAACGGAAAGAGGCGCGGGAGCGGACGCCGGCACGAACGGCGGCAGGCAACGGCTGAGCAGATTCCGATTGAAGTCAATACTTTTTCTGCGCACCAAACTCATCACCTCTCCCTCCTTCTCTTCCCCCTTTCTTCCCCTCCTCCGCGTACAAGCGCGCGCGCGCGCACGCATGCACGCATGCACGCACGTATCTTCGTTAATAATATACGCGGAAATCTGATTATTTTTCTGCTTCCCCGTTTTAATTCTGAACGATTTTTTCGTTTCGCCTCGCCCCGCATCCCGCCCGAGCGAGCGCGCTCTCTCACCCCCGTTTTCGTTGCACGCTCGGTCGTGTGCGGTTCGATGTTTTTGCGCGGGGTAAGGTCCGATTGGTCGGCGTCCGCTCGCCCGGTGGGGTGGGAAATGAAAGGTCGGCCGTTCTCTCGAGCGTGTGTGCACGTACGTACGTAACACACGTGGTCGTGATGGAACGTGTGCTTTCCACGGGGAAAAAGAGGAACGAAAAGAGACGAGGAGGAGCAGAGAATGAAGAGGGTGAAAGAGGGACAAAAAGCAAACGGGTGAGAGGGAAAGACACCCGACGCGCGAACGATACTTGCCGGGGCAACGCCGATCGACTGCGACATGTCGGTGTACCTTAACTCTGATTGTATCTGCCGTTTAAGGCATTGCCTTAATCAGTTTCTCCTTGTGCAATCGTTTCGGTTTCGATACATACTTTCGATCCAACTTTCACTTCGGCGTTGCGTTCTCTTCAGATATTTCGGCCGAGAATTTATTTTAAGTTTTATTTCAAGAAAATTGTATATAAAAAATATATATATATATATATATATATATATATATATTACACACGCGGCGCGTGTGTAATATTTTGTGCGGAAGATTGTAAAAAGATGTGCCTGTGTGCGTGTACGATCGGAAATGTTATTCAACTACATACGTCGCAATGTCACTGAAATACTTACATACGTAAAGAGCTGTCGCGATGTCTTTTTATTTTTCATTATATTTTCATCGCGGTTATACATTACTACCGTTACGTACGTGTCGCAAACTATAACGCGACATACCATTGACCGCTTTGACATATTCCTCCCCCATTTCGTTCCAACTTTTTCCGCTTATCGCGCTTTGCCGGTCGGAGGCACCGCGTTTTTAATACTCTAAAATCAGAAATTAATGGAATAATTTTAATTCGCCGCCCTAATGGGCTGTCCGTCCGTTCTCTTTACCAGCGTCGAAAACGCCGCACACTCGCGCGATGCCGGTTGTATAAAAGTGGCACATATGCGGGCGCGACGCGACGCGACGCGTCGCGTCGCATCTGCCGTTAGCCGAGGGCGGAAAGATCGCCGGGCGGGGAGTGGACGGATAGGACGGCGATGGCTTTTTTCGACGGACAATAAAATTAATTTCGTTCGATTCCGATTAACTTCGTTTGTAATCACGCGAAAAATAAACATGCACGAGAAAGGATAATTCCGCCGTATAGTCGTCCTCGCCGTACTCCCGCCTGTCCCCTCCCCCCCCCCCGTTTCATCCCTTCGTTCTTCCCAGGGCGCGAGCAACCGCGTTTCCCATCCCATTTGTGCGCTCTCCTGTCCATCCGTTCGTCCGTCTGCTTACGGTGGCAAACCTACGAGGTCATCGAGAGTTTCTTTTTTTCCAACACAGATGTAGAGTACACATATATTATACACAAGTCACTCCAAAAACCGCATATTCCATCTAGTTGTTGATTCATCGACGAATCAATTCTTAGCCAATCTTGAAAAATAAGACCAGAGAGAACCAAAAATAGCCACTGATGTGTGTTGAGATAAATTTTTATTTGTAAAGATATGTATAAAAAAAAAAAGGTTTTTACTTGTTTTTACGTGCACTTTTTGAAAAAGACCCTAACTCAGGGTAGAAACATATGAGAATTGATTCGAAGATTAAGTTGCGTAGAGAAAACAATCAGCGTTTGACTCTTGTTTGATTCTCTTGTGAAATATTTGCATTAATTTTAAAGCCATTAAAAAATCTTTTTGTAGTTTACTAACTTCAATCATTAATTAAACGGCACAATAAATGCAATCAAATCTGTTTTCATAATTTCACGATTGATGTGTTAATGAGAATGTATAAACATTAGATTTTACCTGCTCATATGTATTTAAGTTACAGCTTAAATGAACAAAATAATAAAAAAATATTTCGCAAAAAAGTAGACAATATCGTAGGCAAAACTTTATCTCTTACGCGCAAAAATGTGTATTTTTTATCATAATCTTCAGAGATGTTGTAACGTGCGCAAGTCGTGATACACCCTGTATATTTTCTGCAGCCGGACCGCGAGCGGACCGAAACGTACCGAATAAAAAGCAACGGGGGAAAGAGAGAGAGAGAGAGAGAGAGAGAGAGAGAGAGAGAGAAAGAGGGAGAATAGGATGGATCAGAGAAAGAACGGAGGTCAAAAAAAAAAAAAAAAAAAGAAGGAAAAGCAGACGCGGATGAACTATTAAAAGGCACGTTCGACCGGACGCCATGGCCGGGGGTTTTCATTAAAATTCTTTCGATCTTTTAACATTTCCAATCGGTGTTTGTCGGAATATCGAGTTCTCGCGCGCCCTGGTAAAAATGTAAACGACCACGTCTGCAGTAACGCGAGCTCGACAACGTCCGAGCTAATAAGCGTCTCTCGTGGATGACATTTTCAAGTGTCATGATATCGAGACAATCGAATGTTTATGATATTTTGAAAGTTTTTCTGATGAGAGTTTCTTTAATCGCGCATTTCAGTCATTTGTTTTTATTTATTAAGAAAATGATCTTGAGAGAGAAAGAAACGCGACACACGCAAGGTGTCTTATAATCCGTTGGTACCGTTTGATGAATTGCTCTCAAAGATTATTTGGTCTTAAAATCGTGTGACAATGCGAGATCGCGATGCTGCAATGATTCATGTAAACTTATGTAGTCTATGATATCTAACATATATAAAAAAAATCTAAAAATTTTTTTCCTTTTGTGCCATCATTTATACTGCGTTGTAATTGAGAAATCAATTCTACATTTAAGAAAAGACGACGCCAAGATGTTAAAAAAAACTGTTTTTATATAACGAAAAACTTCTCGAACATAAATTTTGTATCCGTTTTAATTTTATTTGCCATAGAGATTCACGAGTAAAAAGAATATGAAATCACGAATTATATTAATTATTCGTATTACGGCGCGCTATAATTAATCACGTTAACGAAGGAGGAAAACGTTGCGGCTGCGAGTAGATGGTTCGCAATGTCAGTGATGAGCAAATTATCATTTTCGATGGGTAACGCGAGCCAGTGAACGATGACCCGAAACAGTCATCGAGAAAGTGATGAACTCGAATTCCACCCTGATTACCAAAGCGCGCGCTCCATTAACTCGAATTTCGTGCGAACCAATCGACCGTACTAGTCATCGCTGTTGTAACCCTTTCAAATAGCAAGTCCTTCCTACAATTACCGATTTGTGTGCTTCTATTAGCGTGACGATTTAACGCAAAGCATATTTTACAATTTATCCACACACTGCGGATATGTTACGCTCATTCATTATATATATATATATATAGTAAACATCGAAATGTACAAAATCGACAGAAACCAAGTGCCAAATATATTACGTTAAACGATATAAGCAATACAATTTCGCGTCCGCAATATTTTGCAGCGTATCGTAATTTTATTTGAATATTTTCCAAACGAATGATCTCTCTTTCTCTTTCTATCTTTATTTTATAAATATCTTTTATTAACACAGACGCAAATTAAGAACAAACGTACGACTTTAATAAAATTTTGTTCTATTTAAAGGATGAAGAAAAAAATATTCATCACGCAGTACATATTTTACAACGTTTTTCTTTTATTCCGTCTCTAATGTGCTTCCCTGCTAAATTGTTCACTCAAACCGCGCCGCCTTCTTAGTCTGATGATGATCGCCAAGCTTAAAGTTCATAAACAGTATCACGCACGAATTAACTGCGGCACGTGTTAGCCCGTTTAACCTAAATCGCGAGAACGCCACGTATAAATCATTAAGCATTAAGCGCGCTAATTACATCTGTTCCTAAGCAGCTACATTAACGAACCGTGCTGAACCGGTCTCGCCATTCCGGGAAGACAGAACGAATTTAGTGCGCGCCGCGTTTTCACCGCCGACTCTTTAACGATTCTCGGAATTCAAATAGGTCAAAATGTGGTAGATCCCCGGCGATCTAATATCGCGAGCGTTTTTCCTCTCTCGCAAAGGGAATCGGTGTGGTTTTTCTTCGAATCTCGGGTTATAAAAAATCGGTTAACAGCGCGCGATCGATTAAACGCGCGAAAATAAATCCGAGATAAGAATATAAGATCGCGCGCGAAGGAGGGGAAGAAAAGAGAAACGTCGTAGAGAGTCGAATCGGATTATATCGCGGTAGCGAGGTATCGCGTTCTGGAGAATCGCGTGCGCACACACTCGCATTCGCACGTTCCCGTCGTGATGCATCGCGATGCATCGTGGAACGAGGGGAGAGAGGGAAAACGGCGCGCGAGTTAAACGAATCCGTTACCGCGCGCGTTTTTTCTCCGACAGCGTGTTTCGCGGGCTCGCAGTTGGAGCCGTTTCTTTCCGGGGCAACGCCGCCGCGCGGTGAATCATTATTTATTTTTGTGTTTCACGCTGTCAAGTGGCGGTGAGAGAAACGAACGAGGGAGAGCGGCGGTACAGAACGGGAGGGAAAAGGGCGGGCGCGCTTGCGAGAGGAAAGAAGAGAGAGAGAGAGAGAGAGAGAGGAAGAGGGCGAAAGTCGGAGGGAAAGAGGATGCTTCGGCGAGCGGCGCGCTCGAGTAATTATTACGGATTTTCCGGATCTAATTCTCCGGACGGTAACACGACACAATTCACTCACGCAGATTGCGCACGAGAGGATGTAAATTCCTGTCAGTCGGACGGTCCATTTCATCTCCTCTTTTTCGCCGTAGCTCCTAACCGACACCGAGGTCGGAGCTGGACGATTATTCGGTTTTCCACTTTCTCCTCGCCTGTTCTTCGCCCTTTTCCCACCCCTTCCCTCTCCAGTTTTCCACGCTTGTTTCGCGCCCTCCGCCCGATGCTTCGTGGCTTTTGACCGTCATTTTACATATCTCGAGCACGTCTTTCGATTTTGAAAATCAAATCCAATCGAGGATTATATTTTACTGATACGATTTGAATCAAACAATAGAGCTTCGTGATAATTGCAGTGTGAATAAAAAAAAAATTTTTTTCTAGAATAATGGGATTTTAAAAAATTCACACAGAATTACAAAACAAAGAACGCGAGAAGTGTGCAAACGCATCGTCGGTCGAATTATCCGTTCGCGACCCATTCTCGCTCTTTCATTCGGTTCCAAAATATCCGCTTAGAAAAGTAGATTTGTATATTCAAGGCTGCATCTATTTTTATCCAGAACAGGCAATCGGCCATCGACGTACACGAGCGTGCGCGAAAGATCGTTAGAGAAGAGAGAGAGAAAGAGAGAAAGAGAAAGAGAAAGAGAGAGAGAGAGAGAAAAAAAAAGAAGAGAGAGTGCGTCATAAGGTACTAATCGTTCACCGAAAAAAAAAAGGTGCCGTGATGTCAGTCGCTCGATTTTATCTCCCCTCTTCGTGCGCGCACCCCCTTGTGAAATGCATGTTAAAGCCACATGCCGAGCACGTGTGGTACAATTATACGAGCGCTTTCGTTCTCCTCTATCTCGAATTTTGCCGCTTGTCGCCGCGGACTAAATCAGGTGACCTGTCCTCGGAAAGACGTGATAGCCGTAGTGCCGTTCGGTGTTTCGCGCGATTATTCGCGTGTTGCCTAATTAAACGCTCTCCGCTCCGAATATCATGTTCAACCAGCTAGATCTAGATATTACCTAACGAGCATGCGTGCGTCAACGTGCGCGCACGAGACAGAACGATTGTGTGTATGTGTGTGTGAATGCGCGTCTGTATATGAGTGTGCGGTCATTAAGGATGCCAAGGGCCACTAATCGTCATCAGAGACGTATTCACCGACGGCGCGAGCGGCGTCGTACACAGAAAAATAAAATTGCCCCTCCCCCCTCCCTCCCAACCCGTCTTGCCGGTCAATGGACATAATGATTATTTTCTGCCGGTATAATGAGCGCAGTCGCCACCGCCGCCGCATCGTTGTGTCTACGCGGTGGAAAGATAATAAAAGATTCAGGTCAATAGCGGTGTAATGAGGTATCTGGAATCCATCAAGGATTCATACGTTGAATATACATAATAAAGACCGCGCTGGTTTACCGTGTAGGTATACGCAGCGCGAAATGCAATTTACGAGGTGAGTATGTGTGTATGTGTGTGTGTGTGTGTACGTGTGTACGTGTGATTTTCGCTTCCCGGTACGATCGCGAAATGCGTATCAGCGGCTTCTCTTAGGATAGTCTGTCTGCCGGCGAACTGTGTGTTATATTCGTCCGTGAGATAGAATATATATCTTTGTTGCATCTACACCGTTGTGACGCGCGTGGTGAGTTGCTTGAGAAGAGAAACAAGACCACTCCGAGATGTTATCACAAACAATACATAAAAAGAAATTTATATTTATTGTGCGACGCGATAACATTCTCAGAGACCGGATACCATCAATGCTGATAATGTCAGCTAACGTAATTTACTTGCGCATAGCGTCGTGGCCGCAAATTGAATCGCTTGGACTAACCGCATCGAAATAAATGGCGAGGTCGCAATTTAATAAGGACCAGTCACCATCTTCCGGTGATTAATTCTTGCTAAAAAGTTTCAGCAACTTTACAGACTCCTTTCTCATGGATCTTAACTTCTCGGAGTCATTCTTGCCAACCGCCGACCTCCCTTCGTCCACCGGCGAAGTAAACTTTTAATCCTCTGCTCTCTCTGAAGAACTTTCCACCCTGTAAAACAGAGTCGGCAACGACACCGTTTCCGTATTCGACACATTGAGACACTAGTTCTTCAATTTCTAATTATTTAATTATTCAATATGATATTATTTCAATTTTTTTTTTTTTTTTTTTTTTCAAACACTGTCAAAACAATTGTTGTTTTGTATTTAGTTATTTGCTATAAATTTTTTCATTTTTCTTACGCGATGTTAAAATCAACAATTTTTTTCAAAATTTATAATTGTCTCCATAGAAAAGTTGTATATTTAAAAAATTAATATATTAGTATATGCACCCTCTTCTTTGTGTTTGTTGTGATACGCGTATTTGGTCTCTGAGAAGTTTCGTAAATCCCCTCAAAGTAACGCCCAGCTCGCCCGGAGGAAAAACGTACAGGTGGACGTATATTGAAACTAGTTGCCAGCAACTTGGGCAATTATAACGATAATTGCGACATACATTATGCTAATATTGTGCACCATTTGTCCCGTTTCGGTTCCGCCTTTATTCGCAAAGTTCCGTGAAAGAAATAAGGTGAAACTTTCGAAACAACCACTCGGCATGCGACGATCGATTTCTCTTCCCTCTTCCCCTCCTACCCTCTCTCACTCTCTCTTTACACACGCGCAAAGATATCTAACGCGTAGTTGTGAGAGTTGCTGATAATTAATAAACACTCGTACGAATACACGCTTAGCCGAGAATTTATTTGAACGGCCGCGCTCTTGAAGCTTCAATTACGGTTTAAGCATTTATGCGGAGAACAATTACGCGTCGCACAATTTTCCATTCGCGCGCTTCTCTCGAGCACAAACGGTACCGCGCGAATTGCCGCAAACAAAATGTAAGAAAATTTTTGAAAACAAAAGCGCACGCGCGGTTGTTTTTAAACATTTAATATTTAACCACTTGCGGTGCAAAGAAATTTACGGTCGCGCGTGCCAGAACAGTCGAGTGCAAATCACTTCGGAGCGCGTTCAGGCAGTGTTCAGGGGGTTCCAGAAGAGAATAAAATAAAGACGCATCAACTGATGATAAAATTACATATGTATGAATACTAATCTTATTTATTAATAAATAAATGCGTCACAGTTGACGTGACATGCACGTCATTTTCTTTTCTGCAACAATCGCCTGACGACGTGTGTAACACGTCGCTGGCGTTCCGGTAACAGAAGCATCTCGACGTGCGTGGCACGTCTTTGCACCGCAAGTGGTTAAACGCCGGGGACACGGAGAAAAGGAGGGGAAACTTCAATAAAACGCATTGAACGAAAAACGAGGATCGTACACAGTAAAAAATCGTGCGTCAAAATGTAGAACTTTTCTTGTGTTACGACGTTTTGATTATTACTTCAATGTAAAATTAACATAATACTGATATGTTATTATTTTTTTAATCTTTTCACGTGTCAAATTTATGTTAACTTCACAAATTAACATTTTTTGCATGTCATTTAAAAATGGAATATTGTTTAAGTGCTTTTAACACAATGATTTCAATTAATCTAGATGTTTCAAAGTCAATTTAACACACTGAAAAAATTTTTCAAATCTTTGGCCACATTGTACAAACTAAAATGTTTTATTAACATTTCTTACGAGTTACTGTAACTATTGTTTTGTGCAGTTTTAATTATTTTATATGTTATTTTTACATCACGCTTACAGTCAAAATAACAAATATAAATGTAAAGTATTGTGTCAATTATTTAACTTTACTAGTTTGTCAATAAGTGACTCACAACGAATAAGTTGTTTTAACTTAAAATTTAGAGTGGACCTCCTGGGACATGCAAAAAATGTTAAAATTAACATTTTTTTTTTTACTGTGTAAACCGGCTCGCAGGGCCTTTCGATATATATATTTTTTTTTTTTTTTTTTCGATGCGATACAAGTTATTACGCGACGCTTGGCTCAGCCCCGTTTGAAATCCCCGATGCCATTAAAATAGAAATGGAAAACCCGACTCGCCCAATTCCAGCATAATATTGTGATTACGATATGCACAGACGCTATATATACATATATATACATATATATATATACACACACATGCATATATACACATATATATACAATACATACATATACATAGACTCACGTCCGCGAGAAACTGCGGACGAGTGGCCCTTGTCCAATGTACGTATATATGTATGTAGCGCGTCCAATATCGGCCCTTCACGTTTCCCATGCATGTATTCCTGCATAAGCAACTTCTCCTACCTGCATCATTATTTCGTGGCGTCTAATGTATATTTTAAGCAGCGATATCCTGCAACATTTCTCCTCCGCGTGTACAATCGATAGCGCGCAGTTGACGAAATATGCAAATACACATACACACACACCGGTGCGCGCAAAATAACAATATTGTTTATTAAACAAATTCTCTCCTCGCGACGAGAGAGAGAGAGAGAGAGAGAAAGAGAGATATATATATATATTGGATTTTCAACTCTTTACATTACAATCTCCGTAACATACATTAGAATAAAAGGCAGAATCACGTCGATAACACATGTTATCGGCGATCAATATGTGATTTTAATAAACGGACTAAGTAGCCCAGGGCGTACGTTAATTTATAATGCCGCGCAATTTACTTGCGCGAGTTCTGACATCCGTACGAAAATAAACGTGGCTCTGGAAACAATACGCGATTATCGATTTACATCAAGTTTTATATCGGATACGAAAATATGTCTCGGAGTGGCAGCTGCATATTTGCCGCTCGCTGCTTGTGCTAGAGGGTTGCCTCGCGCTCTCTCCGCCGCGTGTATTTATTCCTCTGCCCGCGCCGCGCCGGTCTGTCGTTATTTCTCCAACGCCTAATGTATGTTTCAGCAACACATATCCGTCTGCCGTGTCGTTTTAAATTTCACAGCGCGCGTATCTCCCGAGGTTTGCGTTTCTAACAAGCATAATAAGTGTTTCTCACATAATATATATATATATATATATATATACGCGCATCCTCTTGTTATTCTTTTCGTTATTTCACTCTCAATTCGTGCCCGCTGATTTCCTCATCGAGGAACGCGTTGGAATTCGCCAGGACGAATTATGTCGGGAATATGCAGAAAGAGAGAAAAGAAAAAAAAAGAAGAAAAGAGAAGAGAAAGAAAGGGAGAGAGAGAAAGGACAAAAAAAAATATTTATATCGGCGAAACTTTAATTTTATTTGCGTTCACGCGATACGTGTGGCGTTGTCTGTGTAAATTTCTCGCTTTCTTTTATCGTTCGTCGAACGGACATCAAGAATCCGCGAGAAATTCCGGAGAATAGCGAGCGCGAAAAAGCGGGAAACTGACTGACTCGGAGTACATGGAATACAAAACAAAACTATCGCTTACGCGCGCAGCATCACCATAAATCCCAAGTGTATGGCTACGTAGGTCGTATTCGCGCGTGAGATAGTGCTCGGAGCGGAGAATGTATCAAAATCAGGCGCGAGGTTGCTTTATGGACGGGAACGCTCGTAAATACGCACTTCTGGTACTCCTGCTCGACTACGGAACGGCCGAGACTCCGGAGAAACTGCCTGGATAGGTTAGGCGATAGAGAAAGGGCCACGAAATAGCTTCTACGGGATGCTAATAAAAGATGGAACCGGCTAGATAAACTCGCGCGCGCTTGGCGATACTAGCAAAGCTTCTCCGGTCCACGTTGCTATTGTTTCGGATATCGTCGTATTCTGACCGAAATGTCGAGTGTGAAAACAATTGATTACCGAAAATAATACATGAGAAGCACACAGCCGGAGATGTTTCGTGTTCAATTTTGATTTTCCGGATAATAAAGCAATTGTCTTCAGGTTTTGTTTTTTTTGCGAAGTTTTTTAAATTTCTACTAGAACCGGTGGTTTAACGCGTGTAAATGTGCCTCATCCTTCCTTTGTCTATTATTAAGGTGAGTTCGCGTCTAGTAAAAAGAGATCACGCGAATTCTTAATCAAAGTTAATTAATGCAGAGTTTTCGAACGCGACTCCGGCCTGAATCGTCGCGATCGTATCGCAACTTTCGCGTTTAAAACGAGGCACCGGGAATGCAATTCCATTATGGCATTACAGAGAGGGGGGAAAAAAGGCATGTATCATCGTTCTGTCTCTATCTTGAAATAATCGACAACAAAAAGGCAAAAAGGCGGAAATACATTTTGAACATTAATATAAATTTTTATTTTTTTTTTTTTTATATTGGCAAAAAAATTCGCTTTTATATTGGAAAGTAATTACATACTGCATAATATATAAATGTATCTAAACGAGTAACCCTTGTTACCATATGTTCCGATGAAAAATTTGCGCTCCGTGTTTAAAAATTAATATGAAATTTTTTATTACTTTTTATCTCGGCAAAAATCTCTTTTATTGGAATATAAAATAATTATGTATTTTATAAAAAAAAATTTCACGTGAAACGAGATATGGTCCGATTCAAACCGAAAAAAAAAGAGAAAAAATTCATAGTATATTACATATTGTCTGGTCGATTTTTTTGCGCGATACGCGCGCGCGTGTTTGTCCCCCTCTCGCGCGAAACAAGTTTTATGCCAATAAAATATCTCCTATCGCTACGAGAAGATTGGTGTGCGGGAGTTGATTGGAGAAAAAAAAAATATCTTGACAATTTCGAGACGCGTTAAGTGAACACGCGAGATCGCGCGTAAATCTTAAAACGAGACGACGATGGTTGGTCGACGACCGAGAGATATATCCGGGGCTATATGTATACCGACGAGTGTTTCGCACGCATCGCGAAAACGTGGTGCACGCGCTTACACGCACGCTCTCTCTCTCCGCAAAAGCGAAGTAGATTGACATTTTCAATCGCTCACGAACCGTTATTAAAACGTCATGTACACGGACGAGCGGCCGTCGCTTGACGGGAAAATTTGACTTACTGGATCTCGACTGTCCCCCGATTTACCCGCCTTCCACGACTGTGTATTTCGCTTCAATCAATTACAAAATGTTGGCGGGCCGGGCTTAACGACAAACGCAACCGCGGATAAGCGAGAGATAGCGGGGCTCGATAAGTCCGCGCTTGACAAGAGACGGAAAGTGATTATCAAGTTCGCACGACACACTTCTCTTCGCGCTTCTTACGCTTTATCTTCGTCGCGATAAATGCACGCTAACAACCGGCGAAAGAATCGAGATTGATTATTTGTGCAAATTATTTTTGTGCTAGTACACACACACACACGCGCGCGCGCGCGTGGCGCTCTTCGACGATTATTTACCTCGTCTATAAAATAGTTCGTAGATGCTGTCAGATGCAGAAAAATTATACGTGAGGTTTTATCAAGATTTTTATAATTTATCGACTAGTCGTTAAAACGCGAAACAGCATCATGTGATCAACATTAATAAATATTCCATTTTACTCGCAAAATTGCTGACATTTTGCCTTTTTACCGAGAACCAATGTTTAATATTTTTATATTATTCGTCGTTATAGTTTTAGTAAAAAAAAGAAAAAATTAAAAAAAAAAACAAAAAAAAAATACGTCGGCGACTGTCCACTGATTTGCGGATTTTCTTTCTGCTACAACTAACTCGCGTACGTTCGCAACTCCGTTCTGCGAAATGCTTCAATTAGCACATTACGTCAGAACGTTACATGTGTGCGCGCGGTCGGTCGCGCGTTTAGTCGAGACACATCCAGACGGAATTTCTTATTATAATACTTGAGAAACAAGTCGGAGATTTTCCCATTACCCCGCCGCGCCGCGTACGATCGAACATCTCGCGCACGCACCCGAGAGAACGATCGATTCGCAAGAAGCGTTCGCATCGCGGGTACACTAACTAAGGATTCCCTGAAACGTTTCTTCCGACGATTCCCAACCGATTCACAAAGCGGTCTGAGGAATTCCCTTACGAGCACTAGAAACAGTTATATCTCCAGCAACAGGCACGAACAGGGAAGAATGGTTCGATTACTTGCGTCTGATCGAAGAAATAGCTCTCGCTACATACGCTTGCGTAATAATCTGTAATTTCGCGGAGAATTCATGAACATATTTCGTCGCGATACTTGTAACTTCACACGGAATGCTGTAATAAATTTCTATTTTTTTTTTTTTTTTAACGCAGATGTCGGCGCGAAATATTAAAATATTAATAAATGAGTATATAATTTTCATCACAAAAATTTTTTTTGAGGAAAGAGGAAAAGAATAGAGGCACAATATAATTACAAATATGTGTAACTACAATTTTAGTAGTAGGTTAAATAAACATTCTTAAATGCTTATTTGTTATATAATAAATGTCTTTCACCCTCTTGCGAATAAATATAAGGAAATAGTAATTTTGCTACGTAAGTAATCTAGGCAATTTTCTCGATGCGTACGTCCGTAAGAGACGAAGAAAGGATAGGTTGAAATTACGGATGTTTACCGTATGCGTCCATCCTCGGCGTGGCGAGGAGAAGGACGGCAAAATGCGAGGCAGAGGACGCGAGAGCAGGCCGCGTGAATGCAAGGGAGCAAGGTGTTAGTCCGCACGGAATTTCCTACGCTTGATGCCGGATACGAGGCTTAATTGCACCGCCGCACAATGTAAATATGCCGCGTCAGTTAACCGCCGTCTGTCCACGTACACGCACGCGCGTAGCACGCACGCGCGCGTGAACGAAACCGACCACTCTGTCATCCGCGGTAATGCTAGTGTGTCATCGCTCATCCGACGCATTATCGTTCGCAATGAACTCTTCTTCCTTACGGCCGCGTCTTCCTTGTTTCGCGATATGTGTTGCGCACATGTGTCTCTTCTCGCGTTTAATGACTGATTTCTCGACTGCGCGTCTCTTATACGGAGAGATCGGTCGCTTTATAAGTCGCGCTTCTTTACGGAACGATGCATCACGCTGTTGCGTCACATACATCTCTCGGCGTTACGTGTTCGCGATTAAAAAAAACGATTGTTTTGTTCGGACACAAGACCCGCTCTAACGGGTGTGACAAAAAAAAAATAACACAATCTCCGCTCAAAATAATAAAAATGATAAAATTATCGGAATTTCGCATTTAATCGAAAGGAAGACCTGGGTGCTCGGAGTGAGCGAAATTTCTTCGGCTAACTCGTATTATTTTAGAGCTTCGAGAATGTCCGTTACTTCGCGTAAATCCAAGCCATCCGAACCCCGGGTATTCCTCTTTTCCTTTCCACGAGGCACCGATAGAGAAACGCAAACAGTATGCACGGTGACCTCGCCGTAGGAAGTTTCTAATCCCTGTGGCGGGCTAACGTTCAAATCTACCATGAGCTCGCCCAGCGGATAGTTACACCTCGGTCCAGAGATACAGGTAATGCCTGTTTACAGATATCGAGGCAAACATTAATACAGAGTAGTCTCGGCGCACACCGGAGGATTATATTATTCTTGGGCAGCCGAACGGTCACTAACTTCGCAATGAAATTCATCCTCCAGGCACGAAGATTGTTTCCATATTTGTTCTCTGTTACGTAACGAACGCCCCGCAACAACCATAAATGGATTCAAACGCGATAACGAAGCTAATTCACAAATTAATTCTATTATTTATTAACGTTGATATTCGATCGACATTTTTGCAAAGCCACGAGAAAATTTATTGGCCATATCCTGTTTTTTATCAGCGCAACATTGTGCGCTCCGTGCTCTTGATTTTTTGTTTTTGTTTTTGTTTTTTTTTTTTTCAAATTGTCAATTTGTTACAATACAGACGCGTTTGATAGATTCAAATTAATATTTTTGATCTCACAATTTAAAAGAAAGCTTACGTTTCCTTTTGCGGTCATTATTATACGGATAGTGATATATTGAATTCGCGCAATTATAGAAATTGTTTTTTGTTTTTATATATTGCATTCTAAAGCTTCAATTATTGTTTCGCAAAAAAAAATAAGACATTCGATGCGTTTCTTGAGTTTTCCGGAAAAACGCCGTCAACAAACGAGAAATTCACGGCGAATATTTCCGGACGTCAACTATTTCTTATCATTCGTCTTCCATCCCTTCGTGTGTGGGAGAGACGAAGGATCGACGGTGACAGTCGCTCGCTGAAGAGCGACTGTGCGGCACCGACGCGACGCACACTCGTACAGTATCATCCCTTTCAACCCTGTACTTAGGGTGACCATCTCATTTATATAGTAAAACAGAGTCGCGCAATGGTGAAGCAGGGACGGGAGTTGAGTTTGTTTGTCGAGTAAACGTTTGCCGACGACACCGCCGGACACTGGTGCCTGGCTCGCTCTGGTACAAGTCTGTCCGTACCACTGGAGGAGGAGGGTGTAGGGTGGTGGGAAAGGGGTGGGGATTTAATACCATCTCCCAGGATGAACAGTGGTGGTCAAATAACTTTGCCAAGTGATTCCCTGCGACGGTATTAATGTGTCTAGCCCCTTCGGATTTCTGCTCCATCGCGAAATGTCGATAATCTCTGGATGGTATCTTTCGTAGGTCATCAAACGAGCTCATCGGTTCGACAGTTACAAATTACATTGGTCTACCGTCCCTTTCTCTCTCTTTCTCTCTCTCTCTCTCTCTCTCTACTCACAAATCATTTTTTTTACTTTACGAAATCTCGACTAAACATTTTCTTTATCTATAATCCACGGCAATTTCTATCTTTTTTTTCTTTTCTTTTTCATTTTTTCACACGTACTCGATCGTGTACTTTCAAAAGCGATTGTTTGACGCGCGCGAAAACACGCGATAAGATCGTTGTGTTTGACGTTTCTAAGATACGTGGCGCAAAGTTTAAACACGCATGACGGGCTGCGAATTCAAGATTCCATTCGTCTTACTCCAAGATCCAAACATCAAGGTCGTAAATCCATCAATAAATCCCTGCGCCCTCCTCGCGGTGACCACATTTGCTTAGGGATAAGAAGCAAAGACAAGCATACGGGGGCGGAGGTGTAAGTCTGTAGGGCAGTGAGGAATGGCTCGGTCTAGCGGGCCTTTAGCCCCGGCTTAGCATGTACTGGAAACACCATCCCCTATCCTTCGTGTCGGGGCCAAGTTATACCCGCAAACAGTCGTACATTAGTGCCTGCAGGAGTCCTGCAGGATTTATAAGGGGCGCCCGCGGGCGCACGGGAGGCTATGCGGCCGTCTCCCGATGGTTAAAACTGGAAGAGACGAGGTACGGGCGCGGGCATAGGAAACCGGGAAGATGCGAGAGGAGGTCAGTTCGTGGAAGAAAGAGACAGACGGGTATCTAGATAGAGAGTGGTATTTTGATTCGTTGTTCGATCAAATATATATAACGAGTTCATCGATCTTTTACAAGTTCTCGCAATATTATTCTTCGTCTGATCCAAATCGCGCTTCGTACAAGCAAGCGCAGGTGTTTTCCAACGCAACCTTCCGTTTGGCGATTCTCACGTCTTATCGACATCTCACGAGACCGAGATAAACGAGAGACGAGAACTCATTCTGACATTAGCGAGTCAAAGCGTAACCGCTCCCCGCTTTTCTCCTTCCTCCTCGACTATGTCGAAGTGTTTCCTCCTCTCCCGGTTTCCGCGCTTTAACAAGCAATTGGCACACGCCAGAAACGGACGAAACACCAGCGACGAGCTTAAACTCGCTTCTGGAGTCTCTAAGAGTTCCATTCGGTACGTGAGCACGTCGCCAGAGGGTTGGATCGACTCCGCGAGCAAACCGGAGAGGAGCAGGAAGGAGGTAAAGGGGTTCGGTCAGGGCCGGCCAGCGAAGAGAGAGAGAGAGAGAGAGAACGGGGCGGTGGGTGGTGTAGCCAGTGGTCAGCACACTTGGCCGACCCTACTTCGCTAACTAGTTTAATGATATATGTTGAGCTACAAGCGCCTTGATTAATCGTTAACTAATGTTGGACCTCGTAGTGCAGCAGTACCAGCACCATCGCCGGGCCAGCACCGTGGCACGCCGAGGGATGGGTTGGGGTTGGGACGTGGGTGGCGCGGAAGACAGGAAGGGCGAAGGTTTCTACCGCAGCAGTCTTTACCCCTCGTCGAATCTACTGCTCGTGAACTCGAGCGTGGCCAAACAGAAATCTAATCTCACTCAACGTATAATTTGATTTACGACTCGCGACCGCGCTGTAACGAAAGGAGAGAGAAAAAAAAAGAGAGAAACGTTTGATGGAGGAAAGAGAAAGGAAAGAAGAAAGAAACGCGGGGCCAGTTCTTCAAGGCGTTGATGCAATTTGTTGGAGTGTCCGTCGTTCTTGAAGGAAAGGGATTTCCGAGAGGGAGCGGGTCCGTACGCAAATTTACGTCTCGCGAGAGACGTCCCGAAACCCTCCTCAGCCTCCTCGAATTGAATTAACTCGGCGTCTTCTCCCCGTCCATATTCCTGAGCTCCGCACGTGGAACATTGGTCATCCCTAATTCGCTTATGGCCCTCGATCAATTAAGTCGTCGGCCATTCGCGCAAATCCCAGTGACCTCCCCCCTCTCCCCCTCTATTCTAGACGTCGTGTACTTGCTTCAAGATAAAGCTCCCGCCGGCGCATTACAACCAGGGGCGCGCGGGTTTCTCAAGCGCGTGTAAATCCGTGAGTGTCTGTCTTGCGCGCGCGTGTTGTGTGTTGTGCGTATAATTTTATCTCAATATCGAAATAGGCTCGTTCGTCTTGGACGTTGAGATCTTGAACCAAATTGCTACGTCCAAATTGCTATTGCGCGCAAACTTCTCTAGAATTTAATACAGTAATCACTGATTGAAAAAAAAAAGACGACGCGTGTGAAAAAAATTTGTGGAAACTTCAGAAACGTCGAACACGCAAGGAACTTGCATTGATCATAGCCGATCACACGACGCGAGCGTATATTGAACAAATGCGACTACTAACGTATCGCGTTACGTGAATGTTTCGCGTGGCGAGGTGTAACGGGGAGGGGGAGAGGGTGGGCCTCAGGGATGCAAGACACCGTGAAATTACCAGCAGAGTCTCCCATCCCCGGAGGGGTGGGTGGGCGGCGGAACGGACTCTGTCCACTCTGCGCCCTAGGAACCGCCGTCCAGGCGGGTATTTGTCTTGTCTCCTTGTTTATGAGATCCAACATTGTTATTTGGCACCGCACCGGGGAGTTCTCGGTGCCGCGCAGCCGGTAGTTTCCGGCGAGTTTCCTACTTTAAAAGGCCGCGTCCCGGTACGCGATTACGGTCTGACTTATCCGCGGTTCTTCCCGTCCCGCGATCGTCTTTAATCAAGGTCCGCCCGGACACTCGCGAGATACGATTAAACTTCGCCCCAACAACGTTAGCCAATGTAAAGTTTGGTCTTTCCGACTAGAGATTGTATGGAATCGTTTTTCTTTTTTGCGTAAATATAAGAAGAGAGAGAGAGAGAGAGAGAGAGAGAGAAAGAGAGAAAAAAAAGAGAGAGAAAGAGAAAGACAATGTATGTAATTTTGGCGCACAATTAAAAATTTCAACTGAACTTCCGAAATCCCAGAATCAGCGCGCCGAAAATATTTTTAATAACAAACCGTATCAGCTCGGAAATACTCCCCGGAGAGTATTATCGTTAACTCAGGCCGCATTTTCAATTTAAATTGTAATCGCGGCGCCTTATCGTAAGCGTAATACGTTCTTGATTGCACGAACATCGAACTGGTTCGGACAATGGTACCGGCTAAGCGAATTGCAATCACGTCGCGTGGTGCTTAGCGCTGCTCGTCGCAAGATACTGTTTTAAATCAATCGTAATAACGCTCTCTTTATCTCTCTCTCGTATCCAGATTATTTTGGTTTTAACGTGTAATGCACTTTTCTCTTCTTTTGTGCGCGCTTGCGTAACGCAACGTTTCGAGCATAGTTAATTAGACAATATGCCGTATTATACACGGGGATCGCATGTTAAACGACCACGAAGAAACAGAGAAGAGATGATTCTTTCTTTTATCGCGGTTGCGTATGACGCGCTTCGAAACCCGTCCGCGGGTTTCGTTTGATCGCCTGACGCGGCAAATGCGAGCGAATTAAATCTGTTAAAATCATATTATATTCGCTGTTCAAAGTGCGCGCGATAAACGCGTTTGTCACAAAAACTCGCGAGCGAGGGTTTACATCTCTCGCAATGTAACAGGAGGAGGCGCAAGAGGAGGAGGAAGAGGAAGAGACTCGGGGAATCGTATCAGAGTGGAGATTGAACGAATGACACCGTGAGCAAATTTCCGCGATCGGTAGAACAGCGAAAGCGAGCGTCACCCTCAAAGAGCGTCCGGCAATTAATTTTACAAGGGCGCAAAAGGAAGCAAAAAGTAAACAACCCCGGCGTGCATCCCGGGGTCCATCGTCGCGACGATGGGTTTTATATCTCCGCTAGTTGTCAGGCCAACGAGTTCTGCCTCGTTGGCCACCGCGTATAATGTCCACCGTCAATATAAGCTGTCGGATGCTTTTTCCTAAATTGACAGATTTTCAATTTAATCAAGTTCCAATCTAATGGAAAAATGCCCGATCTATCGGTCGCGCGAGTAGGTGCGCGCGCGCATACGAAAGCGTGGCGTTCGTGAACATACGTGTGTATATGTGTGTGTGTGCGCGCGCGCGCAGTAGTATGTGTGTGTATAGGTGTGTGCCGACGGGGATGACGTACACACTGAGAGAATGTATGGCCGACGCGCGCGCGGAGGGGCCAGATTGAAATAATACTTTTATGTTTAATCGCAATCGAGGAGCCTGCCCGGCGACGACGCGGAACCACCCGCCGATCTCCGAGATTAATCTATTGATAAACATTCCATCACTCCGCGAATACCATGTGAGAGAAATAGACGAGCCATCGGGCAATAGAATATCTCGGGCCGTTTTATTCTTTTTACTTCTTCTACTTTTTTTTTTTTTATTTTTTTTATTTTTTATTTTTTGTTTTAGTCTTCTCTTTGCCACCCATTTCCACGTTCGTCGTTCTGACCGCGTTGCTTTACAGACGGTCGCTCGTCAAACGTGCGTTTTTATTAGCTAAATCTTTCGCGACTGCCAAGTTATTATTATGCGTCATAAAACCCGTGGATTTGCCGATAGACAAATGAAAAACGCGATGCGTTCTTTGGTTTTTTTTTTAAGTAGCCGGGACGCGCGATTTGTCTTATCTACCGTATAGCTCGCGTATAGATAATAGGCGTGTAATTGTTTCGTAACACACACGGTAAATTATGCAGAGATTGTTTTCCTCGAATTATATAGAAGAATCACTCTACGACCGTAGATTCTTTTCCTTCTCTCCGCGTCGATAGAGAAAAACCCGCCGCAAAACCACAGCTATTACATATCGAGCGAATATTATTACGTTGAATGTAAACAAAGCCCATAAGCCCGCGCGCGATAACCGGATTCTTCATGGTCGATCAAGGCTCAGGCATCTCGGCCGCGCGTCAAAAGCTGACCGCGCGAGATGACTTCTCGCCGGATTCTAATCGGGAGACCGAGGTGGGCGCGCGGGGTTCCCGAGGGTCTACGAACAATAATCATAATAATTGTGAAATCCGATCGAAATGCAATTTGAGTTCGGTCGGAATGAGCCACCGAGGTAATGAGATCCGATCCGCTGGGTGTTCGCGCGAGCGCGCGCGCGCACGGCGGCTCTCCCTCGGATCGTTTGCCTTCAATCACTTTCTTGACAGATGCATTTACGGCCGGGACCGGTGGCCATCAAGCCGGAATGCGCCTTAAGGCTGGTTACCGCGTATCGATCCATCGGTCAACGCGCCGGATTCAGCTACGTGAAATTTGCGTCTTCGAGCGGGTAGTACAGGGAGTATCTGGGATAGAGAGTCGCTGCGCTTCCGCGCAAAGCCGTAAGCTGATGTAGATGGTCTGGCGGCTTCTCTCGTGTGACCGACGAAATCTTCGGTACCACGAAACGGGAGAATATTCGTGACGACGCATCCGTTGGTCGTTTAACGGTTTCCGGTGGCTCGCAGATGTGTTCGTGAGATACGCAAGTATTTGCATACAGATGCACATTACTGCGGTCTTCGCGACCCTGCAAAGGACCGCCGCTCGATCCGTTCCGCGTTTTCGCTTCTCCAGACATTGTGTGTGTTTGCGCGCGTTACTCTTACATTATACATTACTTGTGTGTACAACTCTCGAAATAGCGTTCAACGATCTTCTCACTTTTTGTCACGCGATAGTTTGATGTATCTTCGCTCTAAAAATGTAAAATTTACCGCGCGCAAATGTTTTTTTTTTTTTCTTGTTCCTTTCCGTCCAGGATCCGATATAGTTCAATTGTGCGAAACAATCTTGCGCGTATCTCGCGAAACCTTGAAGGTGCTCTGCGCTTCTTTACATCCTTGTACTTATTTGGCGTCGCGGAATATCCATTATTCTCTCCCAAGAAAGAGAGATATTCTGCAATTAAGAGGAATGGCTAATGGCACTGAGGGGATCGTTAAGAAATGCCGCGTTCAAAGGTCTAATAATTTATGATCGTCGAACAGAAGTTCCGAGCGACTCTGTGTGGAACGTCCTCCCTCCCTCCCCCCTTACGCGAGTGAACTCATCGCGCCTGATGAAATCGCGGATAAATTATTCGGCTGATATAACCGCGCGCGCGTCTTCGCGTCGCGCGTCGATCGATCCCGCAAAGAGCGCGCGAGATTTATTCCCCGTTCCCGATCCCCAGAAAATTGACAGCGGAGGATAGAAAGAGGGGAGACAACTCGGCAACAGTCGCGGAGGAATTACGCGCGTAAGCACGGAGACAATGATCGATCGCGCGCCTTCTTTCGCTGTCCGCTCCAAAAGCGCGCGGACAACGGCATTATCCGCCTCTCGCTGCATAGTGCAGCAAGAGGAGGATACAATTTTTTTTTTTTTTTTTTGTTTTTGCCGAGCGCGAATAAAACACATCCTCGTTCTTTTGCGCGTAAATTGCACGCTCCCTTCTCAGACGCGCGCCCGGCATTAAGTCCGTGCGTGGAGTCCGGGGCGTGTATCCCCGCCGCGTTTGCCAAGGGGATAATAGTGTAATGGATGGACAGGGACAACGAGCCAACGCGGATGAGAACTGCCGCGTTTTCGAGACTCGGGTATCTCTCGACGCTCTCTGTCGTCGAGCGTCCAGTGCCGCGTTGCTCTCTTTTTGTTACTTAATTGGCGTCATTGTCGAATTCTTCGTAGCCTTTAATTCTTTCTCTCATACACGAAGAATATACCACACATATGACTTGTGTCGCGGCAATTAAGATCGTAAAGTGATGGATCAACAGCGCGCACTTAATTGTATTATTATATCAATGAAAACGAAGTCTGTGCGTGACGACGGAAATTGTCCGCGTTAAATTGCGACAATTTTGTTACTCTTGTATCAATAATAATTTTCTACCGTGATATTTCCGCGTCGAGATATGTATATATATATATATATCACGCATTTTACTTGTATATATGCGCACTGTATATATATGCAATTCAAATAACAAAATTCTATTACAATACCGCGTTTACGAAGTTAACAAAAGAATAATTTTTTTTCGAGAACTTTCGATGATAAGTGAGAATTAATTGTTCTCAAAGAAAAATGAACACGTTGGCGACTAAGCGTTATATCCTCCTTGGAACGCTTGTTTGCGCAAGTTTCCCTATTCGCTAGTCCGATGTGCAAGCATCGAACAAAACTGGTCCTCGCTCGTCGAAGCGAGTAAGCTACGTGCAAATATTTTCCGCCTTTACGATCGTAGCCGGAGAAGTCAGGATTCCCTCGTAATACTTTATCGCCTCGTTCTAACTACCGCGCGTCGCACAGCGCGACTACTACTAGTTTTCATTACACGAAAAAGAATTAACGTCGCACTTATCAGTTTCATTAATACGGTGCTTGCTCACCTCGGGGGCTGCAATTCCCGCTGATTGAAGGAGTCCCACCCTAATTTTTACGCGCGTCTCATCTCCTCTCGCACCTCTCTCTCTCTCCTCGCGATTAAGCGTTGTATCACGAATCCCAATAAATTCACGTAGTAACAACGTAATTACATAAAGGACGATTTGTAGCGTGTGCGTTTCGAAATTATTAATCGAGATTTAATCGAGGAGCGAGTCAAAACGCGTATGATAGTTACTGCGATAGTTACTTCTCGTAGTTGTAATCTGGAAATCTGTGCAACACGCACCGTCGCGCAAAAATTGCGTACCGTTGCGCAAACCGTTAGAAACTTCAAACGTTTTGCATCTTCAAATTTTCTCACGCTTTGAAATACGTGTCAAGTTTTACATATATATACATATACACACATACATATATATATATATATATATATATATATATATATATACATATATACTTACATATATATTAATATAGATATTGTGACATAACGTCTCGACGTCTGTCACGATACATGAATAAATTATAAACACTCGAGTACTCTTGTCTGTTAAAAATAATGTGCTTAGACTGTCGATATTTACATATTAACGACAGTATTTTTTATCTCCGTTTATTTTTTCGCAACCGTTTCTAATCAGATGCTATAAAATATGTCACCCGCAAACGCAATGAACAACCGGACTAACGACTTTCTTTGGAAATAATTATAATTAAGACGCATACGTGTCTCTCTGCACCGCGGACGTTAAATAAGAAATTTGTTTCGCGCACTGTCTAAATCTCTCGCGATTGTGTTATGTAATTCAATTTGCGGTTGGTCAGCGATTTTTCGCACGTACACGCAGAGAGACGGATAAGTTGCGTAATTTCGTGATCTAAATCGACGTATGTACGTGCGAAAATCAGTCAGCGGTTTATTGATTCGTCTGTGATCATCTAAACTCGATGTGTATTACGAAGCTGAATTCTGTCACATGAATTTCGTGGCGCGCGATTTAGAACATGCACACATTACGCAATCTGACGCGAAACCAACGCGAGAGAACGCCCATCGTCTGCGTGATTCTCGTGTCAAGTCGTTTGATACGCTTTGTTTTGTACGTTAATCGTATATAATACAGGTCAGAGAGAGAGACCATTGGCCGATTTAGGTTGAGATGCGGCCTGGTAGCTACTTAACCGCACAATTGGTTGTCATTGACACACAAAACATGTAACGAGTGTGACGATCGTTCCGACCGTCGTACACTTCACCATTGCCGTAAGCGTTGCCTCGAACGCTTTTCAGCCGAGATCGTAAATCGAGCGATCATTTAAGTGTGCCGATCATAAGTAGACCAACAACATGTTTGCGTAATATAATAATTGCAAAAAAATATCGAATTATTACACAGTAAAAAATCGTGCGTCAAAATGTAGAACTTTTCTTGTGTTACGACGTTTTGATTATTACTTCAATGTAAAATTAACATAATACTGATATGTTATTATTTTTTTAATCTTTTCACGTGTTAAATTTATGTTAACTTCACAAATTAACATTTTTTGCATGTCATTTAAAAATGGAATATTGTTTAAGTGCTTTTAACACAATAATTTCAATTAATCTAGATGTCTCAAAGTCAATTTAACATACTAAAAAAATTTTAAAAATCTGTGGCCACATTGTACAAACTAAAATGTTTTATTAACATTTCTTACGAGTTACTGTAACTACTGTTTTGTGTAATTTTAATTATTTTATATGTTATTTTTACATCACGCTTACAGTCAAAATAACAAATATAAATGTAAAATATTGTGTCAAGTATTTGACTTTACTAGTTTGTCAATAAGTGACTCACAACGAATAAGTTATTTTAACGTAAAATTTAGAGTGGACCTCCTGGNACATGCAAAAAATGTTAAAATTACAATTTTTTTTTACTGTGTATCTCTCTGTTAAATTTCATCGAGTCGCAACATTTGTACCACGTCAAAAAAAATTTTTTTTTTCCATATAGTTGATTTTTAAATGATTAAAAAAAAAAAAAAAACGATCGCTCGAATATTTTCAAAACTCGATCGTGTCGTCGAGTTTGCGATGTGTATGTACGGTTTTGACGTAACCGCGTCTTCTGTGCGCAAAACTTCACTTCTGAAAACGGACAATCGAAAGCAGTCAGCCGACGTCAATAATCGTTGAGTGAGATTTCTGCACTTACCTCGCTCTTGAGATTCAATGGCACATCGCAGGGGGCGTCCAGCTCTGCCTCCGCTTTCACCTGATGAGACAGCATACTGTGGCTGTGCCGGGGCGGTACGGCGGTCGCCAGCATGTTGGAATGCTGCAGATGCTGAAGACGAGGCTGGAGATGGGACTGGTGGTGATAAGGCGGCGACAATTGGGTGTTCAGAGTGCGAAGATCAGCTGGCGGGGAAGCGGGCGCAGCGGTACTGCTCTGTTCCTCCTCGGCCGAACCCTCCGCCATGTCAGCCTTGCATCCCGGGGACTCGTAATCTGCAAATCGACCAAAACTCTCTGAGGACCGCTCTAATAGCGGCCGCGCAGCAGCCTCCAGCACGACGCAATCCCATTATAGCGCGAATATAATTCGCGCGTTTCAACTCAATAGCGCGAGACACGGTCGCGCGTTACTAACATGATAATCCCGCATGATATTTCCGAGTTTTCGGATTGACGCAGGAGAGTATAAATTTCATAAATATATATATAAATCAAACAGAGAGAGCGCGCATATGTTTTCCATTTCGAGATACAAGCGCAGAATAATTACCCACATATACACACACACACATATATATATTTCGTTATAACGTATTAATTAAATTAGATAATTAATTAAATTAGTATATTTAATTAGTATTAATTAAATTAGATAATTAATTAATTACCCACATATTTCGCGCGGAGTGATAAACGATATGGCCACTCGTGACCGCAAGAAATGGAACAGCTGGATGTATTCAATTCGTCTTTTTTTTATTTATTCTTAACGAAGAACAGACATCGGCGATTTGTAGCGAGAGATAAGAAAGCTTTTAGAGGATATATCGATATATCGCACAGAGAGCATCGATATCAAGTGTTTTTCGAGGATCGGGATGATTAAACGACGACACGCAACAAACAAGATCCTAATTAAACGGGCGCAACATGCGGGATCGGCATCAGCCGTATCGAACGCGCGCAGCTGTTAAGAATGCAGACACTGAAATTTAGAAGGAGGCCCGTTCATCTTCCGACTTCAAAGCAAAAACGGTTCGGTCGGGCGCATCTCATCGGGTGAGGGGAGGAGGATGCGCCGCGACGCGAGAGGCGCCGAGAGCGTGTTCCAGAATAAAATCTCGCTCGGCTGTACGCGCGCGCCCAAGCACATCCCGCGGTTTATCCGCCTAATTATTTTTATCTAAGCGTTCAGTTAGTAAGAATTCAAGGGCAATGAAATCACTCCCGTCTGGACACACTGCCTCCCTCACTGTTTCACGCCTACTACTCCCTCCTCTTCTCTTTCTTCATCCAAGCCCGCGCCCGTCATCATCCGTCTCTCTCGTCGCGCCGTTCGTCGTATACTTGGTGAACGCAACTAATAACATCTGCTTCTATTTTTGCGCTGGCCCGAGTCCAGCGCGCTTTACTTTTTAAAAGCCGCGCGCGCCTATGACGAACGGCTGGATGGATCATCGAGCGGAAGCCCGGGCGTGAGACGCGAGGGACCCCGGGAGTGAAACGAGCCGGTTATTCTGGACAAATTATTGTCAAAGGGCGAGAAAACACCTTCTGCCTGCGCAGAGCTACTTTGTTCCTCATAAAAGGCGTTTTATAATGGCCATCGTAAAAATATTTGATGCCGTGCTTTAAAACGGCGCCGTGTTTATAATAAAAGCGCTAGGTCGTTCGGCGCCAAATAGACCGCTCACAAGTGCAAACTCGGGGTGTTAATGTCGCGCCCCCGTTCCCCTATAAATACATAGACGTATTTGATACGTGTGTCATGACGTGGTGTGTTTCGCTCGGCGACAATCAACGGCAAGTTTGCTGCTGTCCGAGGAAACGCCGAGATGATTGAACAAAATCGGCGGAGAACATGTGTCTTTTCCCGACGAGGCCACAGTCTACCGCCGATTGCCGTACGGCTTTGAACTCTCAAGTGATTTACGCCACGCTTCGCGGACGACTGGGAAATGAAAAAAAAAAAAAAAATGAACGGAGGGGAATTTATCTTGAAGTGTCTGCTCGACATTCTGCACCTGTTTCGGCATTTTATCCTTACCGCAAGTCTTTTCATTGGGTTCAAGCACGCACGCAGTCATCCTGAACAGAGGTATCTCGGAGAACGATATGCGGATCGAAAAATTTTACCAACAAAAATAAACTCTATAGAGATTTTTCTCTTTTTAATTTAAAAATCTAAAAAATATACAACATTTCTTTCCGCGTGCGATATAGTTTCTCTATTTCTTTCTGTTATATTATTTTTCTGTTTCTTATTGCATCATGGACTACAACTCATTGTTGAAAAACAATATTTATTATATTCTAATAACATTCTTTGTATTTATCGCAAAATCAATTAAAGCGGCAAAATATAAGCCGGCTCAGAATGTAGACTGCGACTAGACGAAGAGATCGCATGCGATATAGTTTCTCTATTTCTTTCTGTTATATTATTTTTCTGTTTCTTATTGCATCATGGACTACAACTCATTGTTGAAAAACAATATTTATTATATTCTAATAACATTCTTTGTATTTATCGCAAAATCAATTAAAGCGGCAAAATATAAGCCGGCTCAGAATGTAGACTGCGACTAGACGAAGAGATCGCATCGATCATCGCCACGAGGCATTAATTTACGCAACGTGCAACGAGAAGAGGAGCTTTACCGCTAATTAAACTGATTAATAAGCATTACTTGATTTTTATGTCACGGGAGCAAGTGCCAATAAAGGACGGGACGTAAAACTAAATTCCTATCGTCTCGAAGACCTGAAATTGTCATGTGGCAATAAGATAATTTTATCCACAGACGTATATGTAGCGCTTGTGTTTTAAAAATCAGAAAAATCGATTATTATTATTATTTTTTTTTTATACATGCAAGGTATAGCTCGAAATCTTTCCCGCGTAAAGATCGTCCGGTGTTCGATCTACGAGAACATTTTTCGCGCTCCAAGAAGATGCGCCATCTCGATTCAGGGATTCACACACGTAAAACACATCTTTTTTCCGTTTGCCAGTCATTAATTCCCGTTCGAATCATATTAATCGCTGTAGGGCAGCGCTCGTAAAATTACTAGACGCTTTAACCACTGGCTGTCCAAACCGAATTCGTCCGCAGCGATTATTATATCGCGTCCTGAGGTCTAATGCCGGGTATTCCGAAAGCTAGCCAATTAGTATCGTCGATTTGGATGCTTTAATGAGAGTGCGGTTTCATTAGCGTATCGCATCGCCCTCACGGTTCGTGATTCGTAAAATAGAAGAGAAATTCTTAACCGGACGAAGATATTCGCGAATGATTATAGCGCGATCGTTCAAACGTCACCATACTGACCGACCTGTTTGAAAATTGGTACCTTCGTCGTTGGTGCGACCTTGAAAAATGCGCTCCTCGCGATCGAGATCGCATAAATCTCTCGAAAAAAAGGGGAAGACACCGTACCCGTAGGGGAGAGGGGGGCATCTTCTCAAAATGTTGGATGCAGAAATTAATCGCAACAATTTTTTATCTGTTATATTCTAAACTACTCCTCCTCATCATCAACCGTTTTTTCGATTGTCGATTTTTCGCGCGATCGAGTTTTGTTTTTCGAAAAACAAAAATTAATGACGATTTCTTCGCCGTCGTGTCGCAACTCTCTTTCGCTGATTGTCGCGTCGCAATTTTATTCTGTAACGGCGGGAATAGTTTCGCTGAGCAAACGAACCGAACGGTGAAAGTCCATTTAATGGGGGGGGGGAGGGGGGCGTGCGATTATTAATACGCCAAGGCGATTGATATGAGAATCACTTGAGATTTCTCCGGAGGGCAATTAAAACGGGCGCATTACGCTGTGATGTCACCCGTTGCGTTCGTGTCCGCAACGAAGAGGACACGTTCTCAAGGATTGAAAGTCAACCACCTTTCATTCTTGGCTTCGGGCGACATCAACCGTTTCCCCGATTTTGTCGCGTTCGCGCACTTTTCACTCTGTCCCTTTTTCTCACGCCAGTCACCCTACGTCGGTCTTCACTACGGTCGTCCCCTCTTAGCCCGCGGCGCGCATCGCCATTTTGCATTACAGTTCTATAGTCGACATCTCCGGTTGACGACGACAACAAACAACGACCACGACGACCACGACCACGACGACGACGACGACGACGACGACGACGACGACGACAACGACGTGAAGGCAGCGTCAGCGGCAGCGTACAATTAAGGGGTTGATTGATGTTAATTCAAAGGGTAATTAAGAATGTTGCGCATAAAAATACGGTAATTTATGGTCATTGGGGATAATTATATGTTGACCAGCTTGTAATTGCAAGCGCTCCGTGGCCTATAGCGCGCTGTTCAGGGATTGCGGGCAACAGAGCGCTACCTAGTGCGAGACGCGTGTGTGCGTGTTCACAGGCGGACTTCTTTAGAGCGTGTGCGGGCGGAGGGATATATACGGTCTCAGATCGCGGCTTATTATAGGGGCCAGTAGATAAGGTGGGTTTAGAAACAACTGGGCGCCTCTGGCCAGCAGCTAGTTTCCTACGTAGCCGCCGACATTCTCCTCGCTTGGTACCGACGCCGCTCCGGGCGATTGAGGCGCGTATAAACCACCTAAGCTGAGGGGGCTCTCTTGCTCGCTCTCTATCTCTTTTTCTCTCTCTCTTTCAGAGGCCGGTTCGCGATTTACGAGGCCGATTCCCGACCGTTCAAGACACGGGCGCGCTGTTTTAGAATGCTAAGCCCGGTCCAATTCGTTCGCGGCGTGCCGCAGCAAGCGCGAACGCACAAATCGCGCGTCTGGGGTGCTCAAGTCCGCGCTATAAATAACCGAGCGGGGATAATCGCCATATGGCCGCGAATGCAGCGAACTACCACTGACCATTTCTTCGTAACGCCGACGATGATCGTCTTCGATTTCCTGGTACGTGTTTATCCGTCCGAGAGCTTTTCCTATCCGAGCCGCCGTATTGCGCGCCCCGTTCATTTTCAGTCTCGCTTCTCGCGAAACGAGAACGGCGCGAAGATAAACTCCTTCGCGCGTAGCAACTGTGTGGTTCACACGAATCTACGTTTGATAACTTCGCCGCAGTTTTAATTCTGACAGAGATAACAAACTGACAGATGTGATTTATTGAAAAAGAAACAAGAAAAAAAAAAACAAAAGACGTTCTTCAAGTCTCCGGTGTTATCCAGCGAAGAGAATGTAGAACACACACGGGGGAAAGAAGCGCGCGCGCGTGTGTGTGTGTGTGTGTGCGAGTACACCCTCCTACTTAAAACACAGTCGATAAAACGATCCCAGCGGGACCAGTTGGCAACCGCCTATCGCGACATTGTCCTTCGACCGAGTACGTTTTTTTTTTTTTTTTTCACGATCGCGTAATCAACCGGACGCCCTAATGGCGAGGCATGATCGTGGCTTTGTGACGTCTAACTGAGCATTAACGCTAAAGAAGACCGAGAAAGAAACCGCGCGCGCGCGCGCGCGATTGTAAACGTGCTCACGTACGCTCGATCCGGATTACCCCGATGGTACTCGCCGAGTCGAGTTCGCCGCGATCGAGGCGGTAAATGCAATATAATAAGCGCGCGATAGATTAAAACCGCTTCATGCCACCCTTCTATATGGCGGTTTTGCCCCGACAGCACGAGCGGGCATAATTAAGGCGAGCGTACAAAGAATCCCGGGCCGCATCCGTGTTGGTTAATTCGCATCGACCTTTAACTCGCATACGTACATAGGCATATCGGCTAAGGTAATGGCCGTTTCGTGCGATACCATTCTGTCAGAAATCCGAGGGGCTTTGTCCCGAGTCACGAAACGCAAGGATTAAACTGAACAGCGCGCCGTTAATGCGACTGTGCGAACGCCTCTCGTTCGAGAGACTCTCGCGCTTGCCTATACGCTTTCCAAGCGTATGCGCGTGTGTACGTGTGTAGACGCGTGTAACGCGCGCACATCGGCGAGAGTAGCCATAAATCGGCGCCAAAAGGGGTTCGGCATCATCAACGCGCGTTATCCAAGACGCGATATATTTTACGCCCTCGTCGGGCGAAAGATATGCCGCCGTTACGAAAAACATTCTGCATTATTCCGGCGAAGGTTCTTTTTCGAGCCGACGACCGGTGCGCTCAGAAATGAGTTCAGTGCACGAAAATAAAATTGCGCGCGAATAAAGATTTCTGTCAATGACGAGCGTTTCTATATTAATCCGTGTCAACTTTATAATCAGATGTGCAATTTCTCCGATTTTAAATTTAAGAAAAACGATAGTAGATATATATGTCTGTAAAACCGTTCGATATCGCGTTGTTTCTCGCGTGAATTCGGGAACAAGAAACTGTTTCGCTTCGCGCCGAAACTTGGCACCGACCAAGTTGCTTACCAAACAGCTTCGCGCCAACGCGACGTTGCCTTCAAGATGAAGCGCAGGAAGAATATTTCATGTTTTACGGCGCCGGCGTCGTTGGGGTTTTCGCCGGATAAAAAAGTGTCAGCCCGCTGGCTAAATCAGTGCGCCCCCGAGTGCATTAAACTCCGAATTACCACAAATAGAACTTTAACCGCACATGCCCATTATAATGGGCACCCCCTGCTGAAGATGTATTTACGTACTAAACCGCCTTCGTGGCTCATGCTGAGTCGTCGGAATTAACATCTGGCCCAAAACCGTGCTTGCACGGTTCATTGGATCCTTTTTTCTCGTTTTTATAAGAGCGCGCCACCGTATTCCACTCCGGAGAAGTGCTCGCCGATCGCAAGAGAAATGCTCATTACCGCTCTATCGCGCGCCAAAATTCTTTTCTTTCATTTCATTATTTATTAAAAAATAAATTGAAATTCTTATACATATATAGGAACCAGGGAGGGAAGAGAGTGTAATATATTTTTTTTTTAAGTATGCGAATCGACGGGATGAGAAAACAGTTTTATTCGAGACATTAGGATCTTCTTAACTCGGATGATATCTCTCTCCTCTGTTGGAAAAGAAAATACTCGTTGCGTGTTGGAGACAAAACGATTTTGTGAGTAGTTTTACATGCAAATTAGATCTATTAAAATATCAGAATACAGCCTTATCCAGCGTGTAAAAACACGGGCGTTGGGACAACTCTCTCCAAGCTTCAAATCGTAAGCCGCCCCGGGCTATTATGTACGTGTGCGTGCTTCTTCATGAATTATTAGAATTAATGAGTTCGCACATACATATTGCTTTCTTCCACAATGTTGCGAAGACTAATCATAAATATGCCGAGGGGAAATTTTGAAATAACAAAGGGCTCGCCTTTCGCTGCTTTATTACGGCGCTGAAATTATTAAGTTGCTAATGTATTTCATGCAAATCGTATGATTTTTTTCTTTCAAGATTTTTAAGCTCGTGCGTACAAATCGTTTCGCATACAAATAAAAAAGTTGAAAGAACATTTGCAAAAAAAAAAAAAAATAGCTCTGTTTCTCTTTGCGACGCGTATGCAGAGGCAAAAAGAGAGAGTCGAAAGAAATTTTCTGAAATGTACTTTCAGTGCGCAAGAAGCAAATAACCGTTACCATTGAGTGAAGAACGAATAGATATAGCGAATAAGTGTGTAGCGCGCATCTCACCGCCTGACACATCGAGTCTACAACGAAAAACTTTCTTACTCGGAACGATTTTCAGTTCGGATCGATAATCGATGAAGATTCTCGGACGCGGGTGTAAAGCAAGAGAGAAAGAGAGAGAGAGAGAGAGAGAGAGAGAGTTGGAAGTGGGTAAGTTGTAGAGAGAACGAAATGTTATCGTGCGCGCTGGATCGTCGGCGGGGACTGGGGATCAGGCGAAGGGAAGGTCTTGAATGGGGACGCCAACGAAGGAGAGAAGGTGGTGAGAATAAGAGGAAAGAGAACAAAAGAAAAAGAGAGAAAGAAGAAAAACGCGATGAAAAGATGTAAGAAGAGAGACGGTCGATTTGTTTTCTTGACCTCGACAACAAAAACATAGTGTATTGCGGTGATAACCAACTAATTTGTTCGAATTAATTTGTAACAAAGAAAGCTCGCGTGTCCGTGCTGTTTTTTCTTTTTCTGTAATAACACGCGTCTAATAGTTGTTAGTTTAACATACGCAATAATAAAAAAACATTTCTTCTCAACCGATTTCTTAAAATCGACTAAGACAGAATATATTATTTTCTAAGTAATATATATATATATATATTAATTTACATGTATACGCACGTAATATGTAAAAATACTACTTTACTAAATCGGCGTTGTTCAGCCGAGACGGAACACCTCGCTTTCTTTTGTGCCGTTTCCAAAGCGTCTACCCCAACGATATCGCGAGTCAAGTGTTTCCTTTGGGATTTTATGCTTTCAGCTCTCTGCGTCTGTTCCGCGACGACTCGCTCGCTCACTCAACTTCGACCGTCTCGCTTCTGCCTACGATGGCTGAAATTCAGCCGGTCTCTCTCTTCCTTCCTCCCTTCCGTCTCTCCTCTCCAACCCTCTCCTCTTTCAACCGACCCTCGGTGTTCCCGAGGCGGCAAGCAAAGAACTCTCCTACCCTCGGGCAGCTCATTTTCCACCCTCGTCACCCTTCCCGTCCACCACCGTCACCCCCTCTTCCTCTACCTCCGCCTCCTCTCCATCCCCAGTACTCACGCCGTCACTCGTAGTCACGCCGCCAACACGTGCTCCTGTTTACCTCTCCGGTCATATGGTTTGGGAGATAACGCACAACGTCGCCTTTTAATCACGAATATATTCCCCGCTGTATATTTCTATCCCAATCGAAAAAAGAAGTCCGCGAGTGTACATAGATGCATTTATACCTTTTTTTTTTTTTTTTTTTTTATCACTCGTGCAACGTTAGAGTATAACTTGTGGGCTTTAAATAAAAAATTACTCCGGAGAACTTCAACTGAGAATATGAGATGCAAATGTGAGATACATAAGTAATAGAACGATACGTCTGCAAACTCAGAATTATTGAGATTATTACTTATGAGCCATTATCAGGTCAATTATTGGTTTTTATTTCGAGAAGTTTGATGCTAATTTTTATCTCACTTAATTTAGCATACTTGACACCGAGCTCTGCTTGATTCGCCGACATAAATCAGATCGTTTCTCGCTTTATATATGTTACACTATTTTCTTCGCATTTATTACTAAATCGTGCTGTTTAAGAAACATAAATGAGAAGTATAAATAAATGATCCAAACAGGCGCGATCTCGAAAAACAAATCATTAACCAATGAATTAATTAACGGAAAAAGCAATTTTTGACTCATTTATATATATATATATATATATATATCTATTTCAAAAGATAAAAATTTCAGCTCGTTAATTATATATTAGAAGTTACGTAATAAGTTTTGTTTTTTAAATTGTTTTTTTGATAAAGAAAATACAAAAAATAACATATATAAAAAATAGAGTAATTACAGCAAATAAAATATTTCTAAAACTAGACCAACGTTATATTACTCTTGGTAATTTATAATAATTACGCGCGCGCGCGCGTGTGTGTGTGTATATAGTGCCTGTATATCTATTGCGATTCTTATCTAATATAATATCCGCGCGGAGTTGATTTCTCGCGTAATCGAAACTTGTACAAAAGGCAAAGAAGATTAAGAATCCCGCATAACCGCATTTGAGTTTACATGCTCGGCCGATTCTTAATTAGCATTTCCAGGTCACATACTCGACGTACACAGTTTGTCCGGAAAGTTCCCGGACTGATTTTTTCTAGCGCGGGTAAGCGGCGCTATCGAGCGGTCAACGCTGGAACTACTTAGTATA
>NW_018020799.1:133695-147893 GCF_002006095.1 Pseudomyrmex gracilis | reverse complement strand
CCTTGAAGTGTAAACTTGTTTAATAAACCATATCTTTCATTTTCGATTTTTAATTCACGTAGTCCGGGAACTTTCCGGACAAACTGTGTATATACGCGAGTACATACGCGGGCGCGCATAATTATCGCGCTAATTATTACTACGCGGCTAAGTACGTGGATGAAATTATCACCAAGTAGGGACTGAAGTGCAGAAAACGAAATGCTGCTCTCGGATATCTCGCCAGCAGCAGAATTCTCGCCTGACTAGCTTCAGAAAAGTAACTTCCTTAATTACCGAGATTAACTTAATAGTAATATCGAGGCTACACGAGATTATCGCTCACGAAACATATAATTGCCGCTCGAAAATGCGCACGACAATGGAAACAAGTAAATATATATCTCTCTAAAACTATAGTTTATATTTGTTTCGTATTTTCGACGAATCGTTCCGAATGCGTCTTATTCCAAAACAACAGTACTTGCAGCATTCAATTTAACACGTTTTAACAACAATTATTTGCAGCGATGAAAAAAAAAACAGTCGTTTTATAGAGAAAATTTACATCTAACGTTATCTAATTGCTTCTTGAGATGCGACACACGTGAGACAAGTGTGAATTTTAATTAATTTCTATTTTGTTACTTGTTTCCCGAGACGTCTAATCCGCGTGTGTGTACGATGCATGCGCAGGCGCATCCGTACGCGCGGCTAATCGGTGTACAAGTATCGAGACTACACACGTGCAGCCGACCGAGCGCACTCAAGAAAGGCCCATCTAATTACGGATTTAGATTAGCCTTTATAATAAGCGGGAGCGAACCAGCTTCGGCTGACACTCACCTGAGGTGATCTGTGACTGATGTATTTGGGACGTCGTCCTGACGCGAGTTTAGCTAGCGGCTCCGTTATTTTACCTCCGCCACGGTGTAATTCCGTCGCGGTTTCCGTGCCGATCTTTGCCGATCCGACAATATATATCTTGTCTTGCCCTCGTGCCTTTCGATTGCGCTGCGATTGCACCGACACGACTTGCGCGCTTCAAATTCTCTCGATGATTCTCCGCCGTCTTCGTGGCACGCGCGCGTGCTCACGATTCACCGGTAACTTTTCTACAACGAATATTAACAGGCCGTGCTGACAGCGATCGTGGATCGAGAAGGGGACGAGTCACTGATACATCGGCCGCCGATGACATCAGCCTACTTAATTACAACGGGTAATTGCGAGTAATTAGGAGCGATTAAGAGGCAAACAGTTAATTGCACGCGGCTTGATAAAACATTGCTTGGTCGATTCAACCTCCTAGTTTTCCGTACTCGCTTGTGCGAAACAATCGGATAAAACTTGGAAGACGACGGCGTCTATCTCTCTCTCTTTCTCTCTCTCTCTCTCTCTCTCTCTTTCCTTGAGCTGTTTTCCACAAAATATTCCAAACAATCAGGATGTTTCCGAGACAATATTCTTGCTGATTTAATCTTACTTGACAGATAATCGGCAGATAGCGCACCTTTACGTGTAATGAAGTTTTAATTATTTTATTTGTGCCTGCCGCGAGAGCTCTTGCGCTTCGTAACGTATAATTTCGCGTTGAAAAACACTGACGTGTCCACGCGATGATCACGCGCGTGTCGTAATTATCAGCGCACTCGTCGCGATAATTAGAAGCTTATTAGAACCGGAGTCCTTGTCTCATCGTTTTCTGTTGCACAGTGATGACACACATGCGTTGCTGGAGGAAGATTGTGCGTTCTTTTCTCGGCGATCGATCGGCAGATCGATCTGTAATCTCACGTCAAAACTTTTCGAGTCTCTTTTTTTTATATGTTAATTCTTTTTCATCTGTGTTCTTGCGCACTTCCCGCGACTGAACGTTCTCACACACTTACGCGTGATTTACACTTGACAAAGTGTAAATCGGAACCAATCACCGTAATTTGAAATAGCTAACAAGAAAGTCAACTCCTCGAATTGATGTTTCTTCAATCGCACGTTTCACTGGACAAATGTCACAGAGTTCACTTGCGCTTACCAGTCCGCGAGGCGCACCGAAAGAAGTCCCACCCCTGCGGCCACGTGCTGATAGGCCGGACAAATCGGCGGCGCACGCAGCTGCACGTTTAAACTTACTCGGTCACTCCTTAGTCCACAAACACTGCCTATTCACCGAGAACACGTCGCGAGCGATCGTTGCGAGCAATCGTCCCAGATCCTGGCTCCTGTTTCCCAACGATTAGAATCTTCCAACTTCCGCAACAGAATTTCTTCTCGTTCCGTGATCGGCACTGCGAGCGACGATCCAGTTTTCGCACTGATCCGGCGTCTCGAAGAAAAAGCAAGCGATCTATTCCTTTTCCTCGTGCCTATCCTTGTATCCGTAGCAGCGTGGTCGTGCACGTTGCGCGGTCGGAGCTCGACGCGAAAACTCGGACCTAAACCCTGACGGTCCGCAGTCTGGCTGCGTAGTGGCCCCGGTATATAAGCGAGGGAAGACAACCCGCCGTGACGACTCTCCCGCCAGGCGGACGGCAGTCGTAGAGGGGGTAATATGGGCGGTACAATGGGCGGTACCGATGCGCGGAGGTGGTCCGCGAGTTACTCGCGAGATCCCGTTGTTATGATTGTTATGAGTGTCCGAGCTGCCGCCCGCGATGCACTTTGGGGGTGGTACGCCCGCGAGAGGTACCTCTGTCCGTCTCTGTTTTTCCATCGTGTTTGCATCTCGCTCGCTCTGTAATATAACCACCACGAGCTCGAACGAGCTCGTAACCGTGATGCAAATCAGCCCGACGGGGCTGGTGAGTTCGCCGGCGGGGATGCCCGGGAGGAGCGATCGGCACCGTGGACCGATACGAGACTCCCGGAGAGTTCGCCGCGGAGGGAAAGATGATCGGTACATAGGTAGCGGTGTGATTTTAAGGACTGATCGGTACTCCGTTTGTTGAACAGTTAACAGGTAAGAAGGTCGTTTGGAGAACATTTTTGCGACGTCGCTCGTTATAAGAAAAAAAAATTGCATATTTGTCTTCTACTCTCTCACAAATAAGTTTATATTTTTTATGCCGTTTAATTACCGATATTTAATTGTTTAGAAATAGACAAATTTGCGACTAAATGCTTGTCAATTACTCATAAAATTGTTTATGAGTGGAAGAGATATCAAATGTCTAATATTAGTGAAAACAGATCTTTCTTGTAATGTAATACGAACGTGTGTGTTGTAATAAGATATTAACACAACGAATTCCATAGAAATTGGCGAAAATAGCATTTCATTTGAAAAGCACGTACGTAGTAAATTGCTATAAACTTCCTCTCCAACGATAAAATTTCTTCTTCATTGGTTTCATGAAATGAGAAAGAGAGAAAACATTTTGGTACAAAATTGTTAAACATTAGAAAAACAAATCGTGCGGAAAATAATTAAAAAATGTTGTCTTAAACTGCTGAAAAACAACTTATTGTTATTTTTACTTGAATGGCGCGTAGAAGACGATTATTCGAACGTGTCCGATTTGTTCTTTTCTTTTCTTAAGCGGGGGGACAAACAGAAGAGGGTTTAGATGCATTATCGTCGATCAAACGTGATGTAAATATTTTATCGAAACATTTTATGCTTTAACCCATCTGTGATGGGTTGATTAATGCGAGTCCAACGATACTGACGTCCGTGTCATTTCGACTGTTGCTCAAGATGGATGGGATCGGTCACGGAATTTCGACAGAAGCTTTAACACGTGATAGGTGCGTATCGTGGAAATGGCAGTCCATTTCTACTTCAATTCCTATCACGTAATTACGCAGTTTGGGTTACATTATACCAACCGTGGAGCCGCGCTAATACCATTAGATTCATTCGGACATTAACTTTTATGGACAATTACAAGTGCGTCGGAACGCGACATTCTCGCGCGTACAACCCTCCGACGACGTGACCGAAAGGGTACAACGGCCTATGAAGTTTTAATGATGCTTTAACG
This sequence comes from Pseudomyrmex gracilis, assembly GCF_002006095.1. Lineage (NCBI taxonomy): Eukaryota > Metazoa > Arthropoda > Insecta > Hymenoptera > Formicidae > Pseudomyrmex > Pseudomyrmex gracilis. Next base: position 143,931 of record NW_018020799.1, on the reverse strand, counting down.
TTTTGTATAATATGAGGTTTTGAAGAATACTATTTTCTGTAAAATCTACAAAACGTTTTATTCGTCGCAAAGACAATTTTAAATCATTTTAAATGTCTATAGCGTACGATATATATTATCGTACGATATATTATCGCATAATATTAAAAAAATTGTGTGTATATGTGTGTTTTCAATTATATAAAAAACGATATATGAAAGTAAATCGTCTATACAATTCTCGCTAATTATATTTTGCTCGACTTATATTAAATGCGATTTCGATCAAATATTATACGGGATTCTATAGTTCGATTCCTAATACCAAATCAAAATGAAATCACTGACATGATTCGATTACAAATCCATTCCGACGCGTACAAAACTGTAGGCGTACGACGTTACACGCTACGCGAGTTGGAAGGGTGCGTTTATTAAGATAGAATTTTACCCCTTTCCTGTGTATACGTGTATGTGCGTGTGCGTGTCTCTACGTGTCGCCCTCGCCGACGCCACTGACACCGTCCGCACCCTCGGTGTTTTAATGTTCTCCCCTCAATTTCTCCGTTCTCTATCCCCGACCATATTCCGCCGTGATTCGACCCTTAGACACGATTCGAGCGACCCGATGGCCAGTTTAGTTTAAACATTGGTCCCATTCTTCGTGAAAAATCTTTCGTCGCATCGAAACTCTGATTACATGAGCTAAATTATTATAGTTATTGACAACTTCGTCATGTTACATAATTTTTTTATTGTTAATTATGAAGCACGCAAAGCTAATAATTAAACTCGGGGAAATTTTGTTTTAAAAGGAAATTTTTTAATCGGTCAAGAAATTACATGTCTCTTAAAATAAAATTATTCGTTCAATGTATATTTACTGACGTTATATGCAGGTACGGGAAGGAGTTTAGTTCGGTTGTCTTGCGTGTATCTAAACTGGAATAAATAGAGCAAATATTTTGTGTAACCAACTTAATCGTCTCTATTTCGGTTTTAGTCGAATTACTGTGACGTTAATAGCGACGAGAGAAAATAACCTTTTGCATAATAAATTATTTCCAAGACGAGCGTCACACATGCATGAGTACCTACACAAATTAATCAGACCGTCTCTGACAATAATTTTCAGCTTGGTTTATTTCGAGAGGAACGTCACGTTGCGCGCTCTTAAGATCTTAATATAAATGCGAAAGTATATAAATACTACAGGTGCAAAGTCACGTTATATCGCTCGGTCAATGAGACTCAACGCGTGTATCGGTCGTCCTTTTTTCCCGGCGAGCGTGTACGTCGAGCGTCGACGTGGAAGAAGGGAAAGTCTCTTACACGAAATATACGAGGAAATGAATGAATACGGCCGTCCTTCTTCCTCTCAAAGGTCCACGTGCTTTTCACATATAACTCGTCCCCGTAGAGGCAGGAGTGTAGCCAGCTGGTGGTTGAAGTTGTAGGAGTCGGCAGGATGTGGGTCTCTACTCTCTCGCCCTGTTCCTTTCTATCCCGCTTTCCCGCTTTCCCGCAGAAAACGTCTCTCTCGCTCGTGCCAAACCGGCGACACTCGTCCCACTTCCTGCAAACGTGCCCGTCCTTCTCCCGCCTCTTGGCCGACGTTCTCTCCCTCGCTTCTCCTCCTCCATACACCGCCGACTCATCCCCCCAGTACCAAGGGTGCTTCGTCTTTCTCCCCCGTCCCACCGGATCGATTAAAACTACAAAGTGTTGCCTCTCCATCCGTTGGTACGCTCATTCGTGGTCGACTACATTGCTCTGGCACTCTCCTGGCGGCACTGGGTTACCAACTCTTTCCCGGTTCCCTCTCTGTTCTACCGCTCGCGTGCCGTTCCGTCTTTCTCCTTTCAGCTCCACCGCCGTCGCCTCTTTTTTTGTCCTTTTATCGGAGGATCTCCGTATTCATGGGCGTTCGCTTCGCTTCCTGATAATCCCCGCGTAAAACTTCTCTGTCCCGTCGGGATTGCTCTCGCGCACTACGCCTTTCTCCCCCCTTTCGCTCGCGTGAGGAACATCGGTGTCGTGCGCCACTTCTCACCTTCAAGTTTTCGTTTTACCCAACGCGGAACAAAAGATTTTCTCTTGACTTGTATTAATGCTAATTTTAATGCTCAGATAACTTTGCAAGAAAAAAAAAAAAAACACGCGATTTAGATACTTATTTTTCTAATCAGGAGTTTGCTTGCAGAAACGTTTGTTTGTTTTATATACACGTCTTCTTTTGGTCATAAAGTTTGTAAATAATTACACACGTTTTGTAATGTAAAGTTAATTGCATCGTTATAAAAAAAGTCAAAGATTATTGAAGATAATAGCCGTTGTTATACGGACAAAACGATCTCAAGTCGCTGTGCACATTGCGGTATCATTTGTTATATTTATAAAGTAATGAAATTTCTTTCGGAACAACACACAAACCCGGAGAAAGATTAGTCAGATCTTCCTCTCTCAGGTGAAAGGTAAAGCGCGATTATATCCCCAGGGTCCTGTCAGTATCCTTCCCGGGGCCTTGCTCGCTTTAAGTCGCAGCAACACGGGCTAATAACAGAGCCAGTAGAACCCCAAGCGGTCTTTACGACCGTGTTCCCAGAAGTATAAACCCCGGACCCTCACCGCACCATTCGTCCGAAGCTACGTCCCACCTCACCTGCATCGTTCTTACGGTCCCGCGAAATTTTGCAAGGGCTAATTAATGCGAGAGGCCTTCGACAACAAAGTTGCTCGCTCGCGTGATCGCTCTCTTAAGTATCGCGTTCGGGAAGCACGAGAAGAGAAAAAGCAACTGATTCGGGAGAATGAAGACGAGTAAGAATAGAGGCGCCAGGATGAGCGGACGAAATAATGAACCCTTGGCGACGATCGTGATAGGATGTTACGAAGATTGTCACGAATATATATGTAAGATTCTCTCGCATGTTCCGACACTTTCTTTATGCGTTCGGATGAAGTATGAGGCAGGGGAAAAAAGGGAAGAGAGGAGAGGGGACGCGAAGAACAGAGTCCGAAAAAAAGAAGAGGCATCGGCGCTTCTGACGGAAGAAACTTCTCTTCTCGCGTGACCACGTAATGAATGGCGGGGAAATTATTCTCAAAAATTGTTTTCTTATGTCGCCTCTGACTGCGCGAGAAGATGCGTTAGCAGGTGTTCGACGGAGATAATGCTCGGAGATGAGCGGCGCATACAAAACGGCCATTTCTGACGGAGCTATCCAAAGGAACATCTCTTTGTGATCGTTTCCCCACTGACCGATAATTTCGCACCTCATTGTTGGATAATAACCGTATAGCAACATTGTGGTATCCTTTCGATACCCACTTCCGATCGGGGGAACTTTTCACACCGCAGCGGAAGATTTCACGAAGCACGAATTTCGTGGGACATCTCGCGCTGGAAGTTGGATATTATACTCTCTCTTTATATTTACGTGCTTTGTGTGTACTCTTTCTCCATTGTTTTTTTTTTTTTTTTGGCGACGGTCATGTGGCGGTTATGAACTTCTAAGAAACTTTATTACTTATTCCTTGCTTTTTTTTTCGCGTCTCGCTCGACAATTTCGTCGATTGAGTGCGAATAACATGAAATACAAGTTTTCACGAACATCAAGCAAAAATCCAATGGACTTGAACAAATGTCGATAAAACGCCCGCATCTTTGCGAGGGAAGACAAAGAGTGCGGTTCGAAGACGCCCGGTGTGACGCTTATCGTTGAAATTTTAAACCGATACACCGGTATAGCATGATCTCAGACAAATAAAAAATAAAAAAAAAATGTCACTCTACATCTTTCTGTGCACAAAGCAATTTAAGTAATTAGTGATAAATCGAGATTACTCTCAGGCGCTCTATAAGTCTTATTAAACTAATAATATATGAATATAGGGACACACATGAAGAGCCGTTCGCAGGATGTTGTGCGTGAATGTGCTTTTTAAATATATATATATACTAATATACATATATACTTCGAAATAATTTTTTTCCTCCATATAGGATGCTGGATTTGCATCACATATATATGAAGGACCCCGTATACCCTCTTAACTAATTTTAAAATATTGTTTAACAATTTAAGTAATTTGTTTGTTAGATTTTACGTAATTTCCGCGTTACGCAATCTCGCGTTAACAATTATGAGTTTTCATAAAATCGATGCGCCGTTTCATCGGGCATGCGATCCATCCTTAATTATACCCAGCCACGTCATTGTTTTGTAAGCAGGTGTCAATTATTGCCAATCCTAACGCTTTCATTTCACGCAATATTTAGTTGATGGCCCGATTTGATTTTGTCTTTGCCTAGCAAACATTTGGCGATCTTTCAAAACTCTAACTTCGCCGTTTATTATTATTATTATTATTCTTATCTCCGGCGAATAAAAGATTTGTATAGCGCGATTCGCAACCAAACGGGTCAATACTTGCTAGTCGTTGAAAGACGAGTCAGCTCGTACCTTCGCACCGCTTCCGGACAATATTTAGCCGCGCTTCTCTGCCCGGTAGCTTCGATCATTAAACGTGCGTATATAGCCTCATAATATTGCAATCCGCGGCCATAATTTACGTCGTTTTATAGTTCAAACTGCAACCTACGTAGGCAGCGGCGCTCAAGCCTTTAGAACGTGCTATTCCCGTTCAAGTTGTACTGGGTGCTCATAAAGTTTGCCGACTGTTTTACCCGACGCCAATGTCGACGCATGTTCAACGGGTGAGACGCTATTTAATTCTGCACAGTTATCACGCGCGCGCACGGAGAAGTTTAATTGAAGATCATCAAACGATGATTTTATAAAAATAAGAATCAATTTCCTGGTAATTCATAAACTGTAGAGGGGGATTTATGAGAGCAACGGTTGTGCGAGAATGTAAGTAGTTTGTTCAGGAAATGGCAGACATTTTACTGTCACAGATGTTCTAATAAATATTATATATCGCGTGTGTATCGAAGTAGTGGCACTGTCGAAGCAGAATAATTTTGAGACAAATGTGAACGCACATGGTGATGCACAAAATCGCGCTCGATTTAATGTCTCGCATAGACAAACTGCGAAACTTTCATTGTTCCCCCGTTCACGGGAAAAGTTATTAGAAACCGTGTCTGCCGCTCGTTCACGCACGGAAGTCAAAGAGCTTTCAGGAACACCAGTTATATTCGCGGGGCTTACGCGAGTGGCGGTACCTCGAGAATTGAGATATACTGTTTTATAGGGAATCATCTGAATGCGGGGGGGCTCTTTTATGAAGTTACCACGAAGGAGCGGTTGCTCGGAAAGTGGTTACTTTGAGCGGCGAGTATCTACTTTAGCGGGGCACGGTCGTTCGCTCCCCGGGGGAGACGAGTAAGCTATTACTAAAATTACTGACGATCCGACGCTCGCAAATCAAAATTCGCGCTTTCTTTGTCGAGGCGGAGATGCGCGCGTCGAGCGGCATTGTTAGGATTTATTGCCAACTAAACGCCGCGGTTTCGCAAAAGAAACCGCGGGAATATAGCTTCACCAGGATTGCACCTTCTGCACGCCCAGAGGACTTACGCCTGTAAGTCCAAATACCGTGAATATGCGCGGCGGTAATTAGAGGAGAAGCGACGATGAGTATTTGCGTCGATTACGAGAAGTTTTGCGTTTTCTCTCCGAGAAACGCTCGGACGTGGAAACGTGCGCTGAATATTTCGCGATAATGTTAAGAATAATTTTCGCGTAATTTACCGCGAAATATTTCGCGAACATGTTTATATTTAAAAAAAAAAGAACATGAGACTCGATCGTTGTTTCGATTTTTCTATCGTTTTCAAAACGCTGTGCATGAAAACAGAAGTACGTCAAGAATTTGAAACAAGACAAACCTGGGAAAATCACGGAATAAAGATGCGGTAAATTTCGCGAGCCTACAAGCCGCGCCAGATGTATGCAGCGCACGTTTTGACGAAGGTCGAGCAATCCGTACTTGTGTCTTTATGCGTTTCGCTGCCCATGGTCGTGGAGCGCGCGCGGACCGAAATGTCGTAATTTCGCTCCGGGCTCAGTTTTACTCGGCGAGCCCGTCGGTGTATCGCCCCTGCCACCGAGAAGGCGAACGTCAGTTCGAGGGTTTGAGGGAGCTCACGAGTGCGGAAGAGGGAACGAGGGAGGGAGGGAGAGTGCCTGACCTAATTTACATACATATAAAGCGCATTCGATGTGTTTTAGGGGCCGTAAATCGACGCAGCTACGCGAATCGTTAAATCCTTCCTTGCCGCAACACAACCCCGGCGATGCGTGCGGGAGAGAATCCGGTGGATACCTACACGTTGATATAATGTAACGCAGACAGACGCGCGATTACAACGCATCCCGGCGTGTACGTATACGAACTTATATATTCTCGTCCGCGCGTATGTATTTGCATATTGTATATACGCATGATGGAAAACGTGCGCGCGCGCGCGCGCGCGAATTGGCGTATGAGCCAGTGCGACCGCTCGAGAAATGACGCCAGCTGTTTATTTCTTAAAATTCTCTCTGGCACCTCACGCGATAATATAAGTCGTCGAGATAAAAGGATCGGTGCCGCGTCGCGGTTCTTAGCTAGTAAAATTCACACGAACGCGATTCTTTGTTCCTTCAAGGGATGGAAGCGCTCCAAAATAAGCGCGCCCAGGAGAAACTCCGCTCGCGTTTTGACTCGCGGCGGTTACCGGCGCTCGCGATTTTTTTTCTAATTATGGGTGATTAATTTTTACGAGTGCACCGTAAAGTATGACAAGACAGGTGTTCCCCGGGCGGGGAGCTAAGAAGAGGAAGAACACATTCGGAGCGAGGCGCGAGGCGCGCGGTACGAGAATGTCGAGCCGCTGCCAGGAGGTTTTGCTGGTAGTTGTAACGCTGGTAACGGCGATGGCGTTGTCGGTGACGATGCTTCTCGTTGGTGGTGGTGCCGATAAAGTTAAAGCCACTGGCGAACGATGCAGGGGCCGCGTAATGACAACGCAGCGCGTCGTAAACGCGTTTATGTCCAGAGTTGCATTATAGTAATATCTGCCAGCACCCAGCGGATGTTCAGTGCCTCTTCGGCGTTACCGTGCTCGACCGTTTCGCGGCCAGCGGCTCGTGTTTTCTTTTCGTTTCCTTGCAACCCCGGGTTAGTTTCGAACTCGTCGTTCTGTCACTGTCTGGTTTCAGATCGCAACATCCGATTTCGTTTCTCTTTGTCTGTTAAATTGTCCACCTTTTTATTTTGCTTTCGTATAAAATAAATTGTTGAATGTAATTCTTACAAAGTTTTTAGTTTATTTATGGCGATATACGTATTAAGTTATCGAAGAAAAATCCGAGACTTGGGGAGAATCGCGTTTTAGAGTGCGTAGTGTATACATGCAATAAAAGTGTCAAATATATAATCGCCCTGTACGTCAAATTATCATCCCGTCTTTATTTTGACGAAGACGCTCGTACGTAAATCATAAGTTCGGGATTCGCTAAAACTCGTAAATGTCGATATCAATATAACGGATCCTAAATCGAATGTCTCTTTGACTATTAAATGACAATCAAAAATTTTTCGTCTGAATTTAAAGTTTTGCAACCGCAGGCGGTTGAAAAGATGACGCAGAGACATCAACGAGTGGCGGTTCTTTTCCTCCGCTCTCGTTTTCGTAATCTCTGAACTAATATCTTCTCTCAGCAAGCTCCTCTCACTTCTCACCAGTATCAGGAGGCCGCCTCAACGCCATCTACTTCTCCTCGACTCTCCGATGTTCTCCTTTCCGTCTTGGAGCGACGTACGTAGCCACCTCTCGGCTGTTATGGCCTCAAGAGACCCATCGCCGGCAGAGCGTGAACACTTTCGTGGAAAAAAAAAAAACGTCAACACGGCGAAACCAATCGGTTCTATTTGCCAGTGTGCGAATGATCCGCGAGAGTTTTTGGGGGAGCGGCCACTCTGAATGTCGCGGATATTACATGAGGCGATAAAGAGATAGCGCCCGGGAGGAAAAGCGCCTGGGATGGTGTAAAGGCGGCGCGGCGGAGGGTGTTCCAAGGGGAACGACAAGGACAGCGCGATGAAGGATCAGAAAGAGACGGAGGAGTCACGGAAGAGGAAGAGGAGGTGGAGAAACGACGAGATGGCAGAGTTGTAAAGTCCTGCGCGTGACACTGGGTTATGTTATGTTCCCCGCGTTTGTGTTGGCGATCCCACGGATGGCGGCCCCGTGGACGCTGGTTTATTCGTAGGTATACATGGTTAGGTGGCACGCGGTATTGCTCATACACTGCGTTTATGGCGCATAACCGGGGTGGCCGCGCTCGCACAGATTATTTTGGCTTGATCAATTTGATAACTCCGTATACGGTTACGTTCGCCTTGCTGATTACGCACTCGTGCACACTCGCGCGCCGCACACTCCCCTTCAGAAGGGGAGTTAATGTTTATTACGATTGATACGCGCGTTTGACCGACACACGCGTTACCGTTAAAAGTATATATCGATATCCAACGTCGTAATTTAAGGCACGAAGAAACGACTGGTATGTTCTCTTCTTTAATTTTTTTTATATATATGTGCGTATTATATAACTCTCGATATATTCTAAATTACATTTTCTTCAACAAATTTATTGATGCGGATAAATTATTTTTTTTATAGTAGTAATTAGTTTTTTTATTATAGTGTGAGTTATTATAGCGACTCACTTGTTGGAGAATATTTTTGTAATCAGATGCGATAATAAAATAACTAATAACTCAGTCGGTTCGTACAAGACAATTTTTATTAACTATATACTTTGGCTATAGATCTCGAGTCTACGGAATCGAACGATCCGCGAATGATAACTTTCTCAGCCAATCTTGTTTCCTTAAAATTAACTCGCAAAACTTCTCATTTTGCGCGGAAACTCTTGTTGTTTTTGAAAATTCGGTTAATCTTCAGACAATAAACCGACGTTTTATTTTTATTGTCTTGAAACCAAGATAACGTTACGTTTTTACAACACGGCAGTTTGAAAGGTGTCAGACAATCATCGAGAGAACAAAAAGAATATTCCTGCGAAAATCCGAAGAAAGCCGCGCTGGAACGAAAAGGAGCCTTCCGACTCTTTTGATTCGGAGAACGTCAAAAACTATTAATTATAAAAAATTATATGTAACACATAGAGCGGTCGCCATGATATAAAACGCCCACTGAAAAAAACTCTGATAAGTTGTTTTTACACATCGTAAAACAACCTGATGCGGCAGGTGCGCCGCGGACTATAGTCGCGGCTCCTTCCCTTCCATTTCGCCCCTAAGATCCTCGATATCTCGAATGGTTGTGCTAATTGGATTGTAATATTAGGACAAAAGCACGTATTCGACACCGCACGGCCGTTGTCGATCGCTATCTACGACGCCGTTTGCAGACGCGACGGGACTCCTTTCATTCTCGCCTCGGTAAAAAAAAAGTGGATAACATTTCGATGAGACGCCGTGCTGACGCGGCGCAGCTCATGCGCGTAATTTTTGCGAAACCTTGTACTGGGTGCGCGGCATGTCCAGGGAGACAATAAAGTTAAGAGGGCCGGTCTCTCGAATAAGCGACGCGTCGAATAATTATGCGCACTCCCTCGTTTCGGAAGGCCGTTTCGGGCTTTTTTACGACGGATAAAGTCGGCCCTACGAGGTCATAACTTAGGCACGAATACAGAGTATTCGGTTACGACCTGATGGCTCACAAGATGCAGTACCTTTAACCTCTCCGAGTGGATATTGGCATAAATTAGGTTAACCGCACGGTTTACTTCTTCCGGGAACTCGTCATAAGCGTTGCGTCTTTCACGGAACTAGCGTAAAATATTGACCAAAAAAAAAAAAAAAATCAGGATTCTCAATCGTCCCCGAAACTGTTTCGCACGACATACTATTACTCGCGACTATTTTCGCAAAAATGAATTTTTCACAGATAGCCATGGCGTTTCAGATGTACGTTAAGTTAGCCCCCCCCTTTAGAAATTCACTATAAAATTTATATACAAATTAAGTGCTATTTAGGTGCTAATTAGGTGCCCAATTAAAAAATTTGGTGCTCAAGTCGTTTGGCAGAAAATTAAAATTAAAGTGGAAGGGGCTGACTTAACGTCAAGCTGGCCCCCCCATATTAAAAAATTATATTTTCAGTAACAAATTCTACATCAAAATTAGGTGCTATTTAAGTGCTAATTAGGTGCCTAATTAAAAACTTTGGTGCTCTAGTCGTTTGGCAGAAAATTGACATTAAAGTGGGGGGGG
>NW_018020799.1:124096-129073 GCF_002006095.1 Pseudomyrmex gracilis | reverse complement strand
AATATGGGGGGTGCCATCTTGACGTTAAGTCAGCCCCCCCCACTTTAATGTCAATTTTCTGCCAAACGACTAGAGCACCAAAGTTTTTAATTGGGCACCTAATTAGCACTTAAATAGCACCTAATTTTGATGTAGAATTTGTTACTGAAAATATAAGTTTTTAATATGGGGGGGGCCAGCTTGACGTTAAGTCAGCCCCCCCCACTTTAATTTTAATTTTCTGCCAAACGACTTGAGCACCAAATTTTTTAATTGGGCACCTAATTAGCACCTAAATAGCACTTAATTTGTATATAAATTTTATAGTGAATTTCTAAAGGGGGGGGGGCTAACTTAACGTACATGCGTTTCAGACGTCCCTGGTTCAAAAACGACAGCGATCAGATAGATAACGACAACGAGAGAGAAAGAGAGAAAGAGAGAGAGACAGAGAGAGAGAAAGAGAAAGAGAGAGGGAGATAAAAAAAAATAAACCACGTAACTTACGCGCAAATGGATGGCAAAGAAAAATGTTCGGACCATGTTTCATCTCGCGCACACGTTTATCGTCCGCGCGCACTGTAAAATTTACACCGTCTCACTTCCGAAACGAGTGGCCCGGCAGTCGCATAAACGCGCGCAACATTTTATTTTATAACCCGCGGGTCCCTTGGCCCGGGGCCGGCAAATAGTAAAATATTAGTTATTGCTGATTTTGCGAGCGCCTAATAAAATTCTTCGTAAAATAAAATCGCGAACTCGACCGGCCGGCCGAGCCGATTCCGCGGTTCACAGTTAATAAATTCTTCTTCCGCAGTTTTGCGCAAAATTTGTCGTTGCGATACATATATATATATACGTACATCGACAATGCGACATTATTTTTCGTGTAATTTTATTGGCCCGCGCCAACAAACGTATATATACGAGTGACATAAAAGAGAGCGTTAGAGAGCGACTGAAGAGTGAAGAACCTGATATGAATTTTACGCGATTCCTGTTTATTGCTCGCATCTACTGACGTCATTCTTGCAGAACGATTTGCTCACGCGAAACTGAACGGTTCGTTCTTATTAAAGCGCGGCTAACTTGAGAGAAAACTGCGATTGAACTTTGTTGAACTTCGACATATATATATATATCCACAACGTTTATATATATCCACCTCGTTCTAGTTGAAAGTACAATAGAAGAAAAAGTTATTGAGATCGTCGAGAAAATTAGATGGTTCTGGATAATAAGCTGACGATCATATCTTCGTTCAGCTGGAGTCACTTAAGAGAACGTTTTCCTAATAACGTGTAATGATTACCTATAAATACCCGAGTATATGTACATATATATATATACATGCTTATACGAACGAGATCTCTAATTCTTCTAATTCTTCTAAACGTTTCGTCGATAATTATGCTCGTCTTATATAACGGCGCTTAAGACGCTATCGTGACTTTTGTCTGTGTATTTTTGTATTTACATTCGCGATACGGTAAACAAACTCAGAGAAAAAGCAAAGAGATGTAAACAATATATAGTATTACGTTAATAAACTATTCCTATTCCCGCCTAGAAAATACGAGGTTTGTCCCAAAAGTATCGAGCCTACCTTCATATCTCCGCATCGGTGTTAATCTTTATCATCCGGTGAGTGACATCCTTCAAAGTAGTCCNCATTTGATTGAATAACACGTTCCCAGCGGTGTTTCCACTTCCTGAAGCAGTCCTGGAAGTCAGTTTTCGGAATTGCCTTCAGTGCTTTCGTCGCATTAGTCTCAACCGTCTCTTTGTCATCGAACCGGTGTCCTTTGAGCGGCATTTTTAATGTGGGAAAGAGCCAAAAGTCGCAAGGAGCTACGTCGGGACTGTACGGAGGCTGGCGAAGCTGTACGACTTGGTGCTTTGTTAAATATTGCTGCACAAGGTTCGATGAATGCGCTGGCGCATTGTCGTGGTGAAGCAGCCAAAATGCGACGAACGAATAAAAGACACAGTAAACAAACGCACGCCGTTCACGAACTAACACGTCCAGCCGGTAACTACGCACACCAACGAGTTCGTGAAGACTTACTGGTCACGCCCATGCCCCACAGATGTTGCTCGGAAGTATTGACGCGGAGATATGAAGGTAGGCTCGATACTTTTGGGACAAACCTCGTATGTCACCGCCTAAGGGCAGGTGTGTGTAGCGAGTGCTTCGCGAAAATTTTCGAAAATACACGCATTTATATCTCGAGCCATATTTTTTTGGCGCGTTTACGCCCGCTACGGGCGGGGTGGCGCATATTTATTTTTCGAATCTATCGTTTTACCGTAGCACGCGAAAAAGCTCGTGGAACATTTTCGGTTGCCGGCCTTTCAGTGCTCCGTTGCGACGACCTAGGGAAGCATTTCATTGCGTTCGATACGATGGTAAAAAACGCCCAGGGATCGGACAGTAAAAAATGTAACTGGTAATTTAGTTAGCCGTTGCGAACTGGACGGCGCTGGGGCGCCCGGGTGTTGGTGGACAGTAATAGGGCGTATCTCGTATCTGTCCGGAGCTGACGGGTTTTTATGGGTTTGCGATGCGCGGATTCATCATTCGATATATTACAGCGAGCAGCCCACCACCTCCGATGTCACCGCGTTAACCTAACGACCCTTCAAGGCAGAATTTTAGGATTTGCCCGGTCGCGGCGAGCGCGTCGAGTCGTTTTGTCGGCAACGGCGAATTTTTTTTTCGAAAATGGCGTACGCCACTAACGGCGCATGAGTACCGCACACGAATATCCCCCCTGTTCCCCTCGTTACAATCATCTCGAGTTTGCGAGCGACGATTAATATGCCGCGCAAAATACACGCCTCTCTTTTCATAAAACGAAAGAGATTTTCTTTATAACTCAACGACTTCAATTTCGTCGATCGTTCGCCGAATCGAGCGAAACGGAGATTACCGGAGAAACGTAACGTTCGAGAAGTCACTATTTTTTTTTTTTTTTTTCTGTCGAAATAAAACTGAAATATGTTTGATACATAGCTCTTGATGTTTCTTGAATATCAGTGCGTAGCAATGACGCCCGTTGAAATTCGAGGCGTCAAAGTAGTCACGCGTGACGCGCCAAAAATTTACAAAAATTGTCAGCGCCGTTCGGCTCTGCGCACGAAAAAATTTCAAGACAAATTTTCACTAAATACTCGTCGCTACCCGGCTTCCAGTTCCCGGTGCGGAACAATTTTTTTTCGCATATTGCGAATGGGGGTAACGATGCGACGTTCACCGTCGACGTTTCTTGCGCGCCGCTGCTATGTTTTAGAATTCGCCAACTAATGATCACTCTCCGACGTGATCGTACATTTTTTTCGACAAGTACGGCGTAACAGAAAAAAATATTTGATCATCCCCGAGAGCACCGGGGAGTGCACTCGATATCCAATTCAGTTGATATTCAAGTGCTGCGCGTGTTTCCACATTTTGATTTCTGTGTAACAGAGTACCTACGTACGCCTATATTTATTGTCTGCAAAGACAACAAATATTTTGTTCGAAATCGCCCCGTTCGTATCCAGAAAAAATCTATCAACGACCATCACTTCTGTCCCCCCTTTTCCCCGCGCTTCATTCTCCGCGCGCTCTCCAGCATCGTCGCTTCCGTCGAACGCCGTCGACATAATCGACGTGAATCGCAATGAAATTTTTTTTCCTCTCCCGCGGCGAATGGATCTCGATCGTCCGATCTCCGGTTGGGATAATTGTCGCTCTATCGACGACAAGACACGTGACGACATACCGTGCCAAAGTTTTCCTCGTAACGGTTCGGGGGTAAAAAGGGTCGCGATTGTCACGAAGAGCCGCATGGAAATCCGATGCGCCGGAGCATCGACGATGCGATTCAGATGCAGGCGGGCAGGTAGGCAGGCAGGCAGGCAGGCAGGCAGGCAGGCAGGCAGGCAGCCAGCCGGAGAGTAGGTAGGAGATCTGCTCTCCTGCTCCCTTTCTCACCCCCGTCGCGTCGCGTCGCGTCGTTCCAACCTTCTCTTTCTCTTCTCGTCGTTTCTCCTCCCGCACTTCCCGTCTCTCGCCGCGCCCCGCTCATCCCCGCCCGCGCGTCGCGTCGTCTCTCTTATATGTGCGCGTGTGCTCGGGCGCGCGCGAAAGTGTGCCAAAAACCCTTTTGTAGCGATCGGAAGAATGGAGGCATTGTTTGCTCACTTGTGAATCGGCTCTAATGGCAAAAGTATGTGAAATGATTGTGAATCGAGATTACATACGCGAAAACAACGCTCTCCGGCCATCCTCCGCGCGCCTCTCACCGCACCTCGCACCGTCTCCTCCGCGCTCGCGGGGAGAGAGAGAGAGAGAGAATGTGCGTCACGCGTATACACACATATATACATATATATATGTACATATATATCTGTGTATTTGTGTATGCGTGTATGCGGGCGCGATGCTTTCACGCACGTGTGTGGAAAAAAAGCGGCCCGGTGCGCGGGAGGACGCGGGAGGACGTAGATATTTTTTTACGCGCAACGAGAGAGTGCAGGGAGAGACATGCATTCGACTGGCCGGGGGTGGTAGGGAGCGACGAGGCGAGGGGGAGGGGGGCAAAGGGGGAAACACGAGGCGAGGATGAGAGGCGAGGGCGGCTCAGCAGGGGCGCGGAGGAGGTGGCGGAGGGTGGCGGAGGGTGGTCCACCCTTTGCCGTCGATTTTTCGGGGCTTTTTTTTACGGGCGACGGCCCTCGCTTGCCTGGATGAACGAACACGGGGAGGAACATCAATAATCTACAATCAAACTGCAGATAAAGCTACGATCGCCCTTTTGTGAATGTTTCAATAAGAACCGACGTGACAGACAACTTCCTGCCCGATGGACGCACTCTTATGCGCTAACGCGTTACCTTACACAGAACGATTCTGTCACTCGGCTAAGCGGGCTCTCCAAAATTAATGGAAACAAATCGCGAACACGCCGAAAAGTGCTGCCGCAGGTCGCTGCTGCCGCCGCCGCCGCCGTC